>NC_138993.1:45726568-45894068 GCF_964341445.2 Mesoplodon mirus
TCCAAAATGAAGTTTGAATTTGGAGCTAATTCTCAAATAAACATATAGAAGAATGTACACATTCCCTTTAGATCACTTCTACACCAGAATTTGTAAAATTTCACCTTGAAACTAGAAAAAATAGAAATCCACGGTTTAAGCAATATGCAAATAAATTCCAAAATTAAAAATTAGAGATAATCAATTCATTAAGTCAATAAACATCTTAAATGAAGGGAATAAAATAATTTATTCATAAATAACTCATTACGTGAAGCAAATTTGTATGTGGAGCTAATATGTTAATCTACTAGTAATTTACTCCTACCTCATTTTTAATGCTATAAAAATATTAGCTATTGGCATGACTACATAAAAATATTTCTTAAACAGTTAGGAAGTTAGTCATTCTGTGCCTATCAAAAAAGCTGAAAAAAGTAAAGCTGAATAAGTGGAATAACTAATAGTCTATTCTGTTTTTCCCATGGGGAAAAGACATTTCATCTGACTAAGTAAAAGTATAACTACTACAGTAAGTAAAATTATTATAAACGTATATTATTATTTATAATGTATCCAAAACTGAATACTCGCTAATAGCTTTGGCATCTAGTTCATGAAAATTACCAGCAGTGGTAACATGATTCAACTTTCTAAGTGTCCAAAAACGTTTCCAAAACCTAAAGTTATGGATGTCCTGGAGAAGCAACTGACATCTTCAGCATCAATAAATGGCCCTATTTCTTTTAGTAATGTTCATATTAATTGCATAATAATAAATTCCTGGAAAATGTAAACTTTAGGTAACATTGAGGTAGTTCATTTTATAAGTGGCTCACATATAGTGTGCTAACATTACCAAAATATAGAAATTTCTAAAGAAAAGGTTTTTCACTCTATGCACATCTATATAGTCACATGAGATACTAACAGGTTCAGATTTTTGATATATGTGTGTATGATATTTACTATAAATTAATTTGTGTAATGTTAATCTAGAACTGAAAAAAGAAAGTCATTTTTGAAGACAATCCTAAAAGTAGAATTTTTAAACAATGAGAAATGTGCAAAAGGAAATATATTTCAAAAAAATTATTTCCACAAATAGGAGAAAAGTGATGGCAGTCATTTAAGAAAGATGTTTTGTAGGAAAGTGGTCCACAAGGTTGGATGCTAAGAATAAAGCATTAATAAGAGGATATCCCAATATGGCCAGTTTGCTAACTACTTTATTGCCTCTAGTGTTTTGTCAGGAGTCACCAATGAAAGTTGTCATATTTTTTATGAAAACAAATAAACGGAAAATCCTCAACCATAGGGAAAATTAGAATATATATGAAGAAAAATTCTGTGCAACTGTAGCAGCAAAAGAAGAAGGGAAGTTTTGCATTTCATATGGTTTATTTCACATATCTGACATTCAGTAAATATTGATTATATCATTTTGGTTTATTTAGTCCAAGACTGAAATACACTATCATAAATTAGGTATTCAGTACTTAGTTCCAATTATAAATGCTCACATTTTCTATAATTGGAAAAAAGCTGATACTGTAGCATACATTTGATTTTTGGTAAGCAAAAAATTAGATAAATTCCATAATAACAAAAATGTGCACATGAAACTACATGCAAGGTATGAAACATGCTCAAAAATGTGTTGGAAATAGCAATTAAAGCAAATTTAGAAAAACCAGGGAAAAAATTATGCATAAGAGAAGTAACACTGTAAATTAGCACCAAGAGACAGATTTTGTGGGGATAAAGAGAGAAGTGCAGCATAAAGAAACAGGGAGCCTGTTTAAATAATTTAAATGCTGGGCATATATTCGGAGAAAACTCTAATTTGAAACGATACATGCACCTCAATGTTCATAGAAGCACTATTTACGATACCCAAGTCATGGAAGCAACCTAAGTGTCCACTGACAGATAAATGGATAAAGAAGATGTGGTGCATATATACAATGGAATATTGCTCAGCCATAAAAAAGAATAAAATAATGCCATTTACAGCAACATGGATGGACCTAGAGATTATCATACTAAGTGAAGTAAGACAGAAAGACAAATATCATGTGATATCTCTTATATGTGGAACCTAAAAAAAAAAAAGATACAAATGAGCTTATTTACAATACAGAAACGGACTCACAGGCATAGAAAAAAAACTTATGGTTACCAAAGGGGAAAGGGTAGGAGGAGGGATAAATTAGGAGTTTGGGATTAACATTTACACACTTCTTTATATAAAATAGATAAACAAAAGGGTCCTACTGTATAGCATAGGAAACTATACTCAATATCTTATAATAACCTATATTGGAAAAGAATCTGAGATTCTCAGCATACAAATTAATTTTGGTATATATTTTTAACATCAATGTTTTCTTAAGAATTATTATCTTTTGAATGATTTAAAGTGGTAGGCAGCAAATTACATTTAAGAAGTTCAAGCCTAAAATGACACAAACATGTAATTAATTTCTCTACAAATGTCTCTAAATGAAGTCACTTGTTTTAATAGAGATATGTGTAGTAAGAAAGTTACAGGGCAAGTATGCAGCCCGTGATAAATGTAGTCATGAAAGAAAACAATTTTTAATTTAGTAGACCCTATCAATCTAGAAAGCCTATGAATATTTACTATTAATTCAATGTGCTGAAAAATAGATAAAAGAGTGAGAGTACATAAAAGAGATGAGCATCATATAATAAAATTCTTACTATAAGAGTATCAAAATCTATTACAATGTCCACGATTCCATAACTACATTTGAAATTATGAGTTTAAAGGTAGTTTCACATTTCTAGGGAGAATATTAAAAACTTACTTTCCTTTATAAAATATACATTAAAATATTGAAAAACTGTTGGGATATGATCAAGGTCTTTATTCTGACAGCAAAACCATTTTAAAAACTTAAGATGTGATAAGAAGTAGCAATAGAGATATAGAAAATTTTTGTGTATATTCCTGGCCAGAACATTCTACTGTTTCATATAAATGTATGTTCTAAAGGTTATGAAATTCCACCTTTTGCCTTTCATCATCACAGTTATTTTAACTTACTTTCGCCATCTCTTAGAATCTTCTAGTAATTTAGCACAGATCAATATACATTCATAGATTGTCTAGTCTGTTTAAAGCAAATGTAATACACACATGACTCCAAGGCATATATAGTCTAGTACTGGAAGCAGACCAATGAAAAAATAACTTCCAAATAACAAGGAAAATGTTGTAACGAAGATTTGCGGGGCAGGCACACAGGAAAACCAGCAGTGGGATCCCTATATCAACCTAGTATGGTATCTCAGGAAAGGCTCTATGATAGCAAAGTTAAAATAGTAGTAACAAATAGATGATGGGTATATAGACAGATGATGGGCAGATAGGCAGATAAAACTCAAGACTCATGGAAAAAGAAAGTTACAAAAATTATAGTCAACTCAACTTGAAACATGAGATTGTAGAAAGCTCCCACCAGAAATTCCAGTGAGATTCATTATTCCAATCACATTATTGGTCATTCCTTTGGTGGTCTCTTCACTACCACCTCCGGGCTGTTATATTTCACTCCCAACCTTTTTTCACCAAGGTTCTGCAAGAGAACTAAACCCTGATATCCTGACAACCACTGTATATCATAAAACTTCTCTCTTATGCCTTTCAAGTGAAACTAGCTATGTAGCATCTATGAGAAAACTGAGAAATGAATCACTAAAATCATTTTCTATAGGGTTTCATTCTTTCATAGAACTCTAGTGGAGAATGGTTACTTAACCCAAATAATGAATTTTTATATTTCAATATTCTTACTTAAAACTTAAATCCTCTATGCAGTTTTTTTTTTTTTTTTTTTTTTTTTTTTTTTTTTTTTGCTGTATGCGGGCCTCTCACTGTTGTGGCCTCTCCCGTTGCGGAGCACAGGCTCAGCGGCCATGGCTCACAGGCCCAGCCGCTCCGCGGCATGTGGGATCCTCCCGGACCGGGACACAAACCCGTGTCCCCTGCATCGGCAGGCGGACTCTCAACCACTGCGCCACCAGGGAAGCCCCTTAAATCCTCTATGCAGTTTTATATTTTGTTACTATAAAGATTTCCATAATATTTCCTCAAATTGTTTTTTGATTAAATATAAAAGGTATATGTCAAAAGATACATAAGGCATTATATATTTTTCTTCATTTTTGAAGAAGAACTCACAGAAAATTAGAATTAGACATTTAGAGGCAATCTCGTTCACTGATGCACTTGTATATATTCCACCCAGCTTTGTGATAATATTTGATAGTGAATTTTAAAATAAATAATTAGGAAGTTGCCTTAATGCTGCTCTCAAATATGCATAGATTTTGACATGTTAGCACCTAGAAAAGATTACCATTTTCTTATTAATTGCATAATGCCGATAATTTAATTTATAGAAATACAGTGTTCTTTCTTCCTAAGGACTCAGCAGAGCTGTTTTCATGTTGAATAGAAAAATGTTTATGTAAGCATTTTTACTTTTTGTGAATAGCCATTTTTGAGGAAAAACGGTTGCTCCACCTTAACTTAGTCTTTCTCCAATCATGTCATTCTGATTATCTAAATAGCCAATTTTACTTATCTTCCTTTTTGACAGCCAATGAATTGTATCTTTTGTATAATTATGTTTTCCAAAGAAACAATCCTTTTCATAATGCTGATTACTTGATATTCATGTCAAAAAAAGGTAGTCAAAGTATCCAGTCCATATTATTAATAAAATCTGAAAATATTAAATTAAGATGAAAAAGATATGGTAGGTCTCCAGTGGTCCCAATTTAAATTTACCATTTGAAAACATTAATTTGCATCCAATAGCATAAATTTCCAACACACATGTAAAATAATATTTCAATTCTCCATGAAAGTATTTCATGAAATAAGGCACGAAAAGACAAATTTTTGCCTGTGAAAATGAGTTAGGCTGGTACAAATAAAATATATAGGAAACTCTCACAGCTTTGCACAATCTGGGCTTTGTTATTTGTTGCATACACTTTAGAAACAGCTACTAGTACATTGGTTGATAAGATTCACTATATTTCTTGGTTGATCAAGTGACCATGTGTCTTTTAATCCAAAAAATAATCATAATAATCCTTTGTATATTGTCCTTGTTCTATTATGTTAAGTAAAATGACAATTGACCCTAAAAGCATGGAGAAAGATGAACTATAGTCCTTGAGGAACTCAGAGATAACAATTAAAACAAACAATTCTCTTTTTAAAAACGTACTGGAAAATAAATGAACATTTACCTGTTGTTTAAGAGAAATATATCTCATTCATATTTCTTTTTTGTTGAATAGGCATTTTACCTAATGTAGGTTTTTTAAATGTTTATATGCCATCTTCTAATATAATCTAGAAATATACTTTGTTCTGTGATTAAAACCTAGTTCATATGTTGAGCAGGAAAAACAAGACCTCATAATCATATATTACCTTTTTCAATATGCATCCTTTTCGACTCATGTCCCATGTCATGACCAGCCAAATCTCCCTCTTTGGGCCCAGGGAGTACGTTTGGTGACAAACCCATCAGCATCTGGTTCATGGATAAACCATTCTGATGGACAGCTGTCAAGTCAGAAACAAAAGAAAAAAGACTAAAACATCATAATACACAATATTCAAATACTTATTTAAACTCTTTTGGGCTCAGAAATAAATATAATACTATGGTCTAACTTTAAAATTATAATCTATCTCTAAGTTGAACACTGTGAGAACTGATAACTATGATAATTTTTGAGAACAAGCAGAAATATATTGAAAATTAAACTGTTTTATCTTATTTTTATTTCACATAAATACGTATATTTTCTCATGTCTGGAATACTTCTGAATGGCTATACCCCTATAAACATTACCAATGAAATATTCAAGCTTTATCTAGTGTACCACATTCTCTCCTTAGCATATAACCTTCCTTAACTCTGCAAAAACTGCAACCTTAACGTTAGAACACTCTTTAACACTATAAAGTTAAAACATAATTTAAAAAAAAATTCTATTGGCATGAGAGGGCAAAGAGAGTTTTCAACAAGTTAAGGCACTGAAATAGCTGTTTCAAGAGTCCTATTCTAGTCAATAAAACACGAAGTTTCACAGATATCAAAGTACTTCTTTAAAAATTGGGATTTGAACTCAAATTTAAAAATAAGAGTCCAATTAATACCTAATAAATGGTTGAATGATTAAAAACAATAATTTCTTTCTTGAACCATTAAGAGTAACCTGTCACTACTGAAATGATAAAGCAGATGATCAAATACCCTTATGATCACAATCCAGTCAATAAATTTCTTAATAAATTGCCCATGTAAATCTTGGTTTTGTGAAAAAATTTTGAAGAAAAATCATTCTATAAAACCTTACTTTCACTGCAAAAAATATAGTTTTAAAATATGTGTAAAATAATATATAAGACTATGTTAGGAATTACCATTTGGAAATCACCATAGTAATAATTGTTTCAGGGAAGAATCTTCAATGAACAATTCTGAAAGTAGCGAAGTGAAAGTTTGATGAAGAATAGAACATTTACATAATGTTAAGATATCTCCTCACAGGATACTTATTATCTACAAAGGTTAAAAACAATTTAAAAAGGGACTTTACAAGAGAAATCTAGAAGTCAGTCACTACCTCAGCCAAGTGATGGTTATCACAAGTATGGCAAAATATCATATATCTTCTGAAATCATGCACTGAGAAGGACACACTATCATGTCTGTGTCATTCCTGCCAAAAATACATAACTGAAGTCAAATTATGAGAAAGCATCAAAAAATTCCAACCCGAGGGACATTCTATAAAATAAATGGTATGTATTCTCCAAAAATGTCAAGGTACTGAAAGATAAAAAAGATTAAGGAACCATTTCAGATTTAAAAGGATTAAGGGCATATGACAAGTAATTTCAACATGTGATCCAGGATTGGATTTTGGACCAGGAAAGAAAAATCTATTATTAAAAATATTAGTCAGAAAAAAAAGGAAAAAATAATAGTGGGAAAGCTGGTGAAATTTGAATAAGGTGTGCAGCTTAGAGAATAGTACAATAATAGTCTTAATTTCCTGATTTTAATCACTATTCTGTGGTTATGTAAGGGAAATTCATTGTTTGTAGAAAATAAACAATGGAGTATTTGAGGTAAAGAAGCACAGTGTCTGTGATAAAGACAGTAAGGTGGCATTAGGCCTTTATCAGGTGTATCTTTCAGAAAGATCAACTGATTCAGTGAAACTGGATGGTAAATATTTAAGAATTTTTAATTATTTTTGAAATTTTTATGTTAGTCCAAAGTTAAAAATAAATATGCATACCTTTGCACATGTATGTGTGTATATGCATATATGTGTACACATGTGTGTACATGTATCAATATTTCCATTTGGACAATTATGGTAGTCCATGCATGCAAAAGTAATTACTTTGTTTCTATCAAGAATTTTAAAATATGATTAGTAAAACAAAGAATGTATATCAAAACTCTCACATATTTCCCTATGTGTATTTCTGATTAAGTATTATGAAAAAAATATAATTATCTTTTCTAGGACAGCTCCTTTCCAATGATACCTTAAAAAGCATTAGACATGAAACCAAATATTCATCATTAAATTTCTGATTCTAGTGACAGCATGGCACAAAGGCATACCGAAGATATTTTATTTGAAAAATGCTTTGAAGTAGTGTGAACTGAGGTTTACCAGCCCCAGAAATATAATTGATTTGGCAATGATTATCAAGTGCTATATCCATTTTTATTAATAAACAGTAACAATCATCTCTTACAAACTTAGGGAAATATGTTATAAACAGGCTAAATAAAGTATATATATTTAGAATTACGTTGAATTCTAAGGAACTGTCAATGATTGACTATTTTAAAAATAATTTTATTACATACAATTTGGCTAATATTTATGTTATCTTCCTCCACAGTATCTATATTGAGGATATGCAAACTTTCCTTTGCAGCTTATAAAGACACTTTCTAGGAAATGCTTTTTTCTATTATGAAGATATTCTCAACAACCAAATAACTTCAATAAATTTTGTGTAATTAAATGAAGTTTATGCTATAAGCATGATTTCCTAAAATAATAACTAAAGTCTGTAAACAATACAGTAAGTATTGGTTTTAGCAACCAAGGTAGGCACTGTTAATATGCTCATTTTATTGGTAAACAATATTAGATTCTTGTACATACACAAAATAACCAGTTAATTGAATGGTGTATTAACTTTACTCTTAATTTTCTTGGCCATAAGGACCAGGATTAAATATCTGAAAATGTGATCATGAAATAAAATATAACCTTACTTTTTAGAATTTAATAATAATAACATGTGACGATAATATGCATTATGGACTGTTACCAATTCAAATCCTAAAATTTAACCAATTTCACACTCTTCAACCTATTGATCTTCTGAATGACTACAAAATGTTTTAAAAATCAGTTATTTTGAATTCTATTTATTTTATTCCTCTTTGTGGATGTCTTTGTCAATGCAAGGATGACGTTTAAAAATTACTGAATTTTAAAAAATGGCAGGGATGGGATTGAAGGAATGAAGAGGAATAAACCATAAACAGTATATACTTGGACGCTAGGTATTTGAGAGTTGGAGGTGTTTACCTCAGAAACTAATCTAGAAGGTTAGTTACTTTCTCTAACTGTTTCATAGCTCAAATCTTCATGTGTGGCATCAAACAGAGGGAGTTTATATCAGAACCTGTTAATGTAGTACCATACCTCATGATATTGCAAACTGGGAAACATAATTTTGAGAGATGGCTATTGCTACAGAGAGTCAGAACATGATACATCTGAGATCTATTTGGAATGAGGGCATTTTGATTAGAAAAGCCAGCTGCACCTAATAAAGTTTAAAATGGTGACAAGTGGAAGTATGACACCTACGGATTCTGTCCGAGGAGCTCTCAGTCCGCGCTGGGGAGCTGGACACGCTGCTGCTGCGGTGTGATGATGCGTGGCTGCCAGGCCTTCGGCCCTCCTCCAGGGAGGGGGCAGGCGAGGGGCTGTCGGGAACACGCTCCTACACCACCATGGTTGGGGGGTGAGGAGGGGGAGAAAAGAGGTAAATACATTGGACCTTTGCTTAAGGAATGTTGATTTTTCTTAATTCTATAGATATGTGAAGACAAACACATTTTTTCATCAACATTTAACTGGATAAAACGACATCTTTTATCTTGAGAAAAGTCAAAGTAAGGAAAGACTAGAAAGGAAAATGGTTCTATAGGTGAACATCGCTGTAGTAATGGCAAATGTCAATGCCTTCTTTGGGTAAAAAGAGAGATCAAAAAAGACATCCAGTTTAGAACCATTAGACAACAATGAATTAACAGAACAAAGCAGGTTTTAATTCTAGACAATTACCAAGTAAAAAAATCTTTAAATAAATTATATTGCTTCAACAAGTGTCTAGGATCATTTAACACAGAGATTATCACCATGACATCACAATAATAATACCAGAGGCATTGTTAACACCTATTTCATTATGGGGCTGCTCTGGATATACTTAGTCACATTTTAAGGCATCATAAAAATCTATTATTATTTAGCATTTGAATAATTTTATTTGATTCTAATAATTTTCAGGTTCTTAGCTCCAATGCAACCACACAAATATATTAGGGAAAATTCATGAAATATTTATTAGTTGTATCACAGGGAAACCTGGTATCATGTTTCCTGATACTTTTCTATGTTAACACTCAGGTCCCACTCCATACCTTCCCCTTTAATTCTTGCTCCTTCCCTATGAGACCAATGTGCAAATGTATTATATAACTGTCTCCAATGAGCTATTATAAATAGAGTTACTGATTAAGAAATAAGATACTCATTTGTTAATATTTTCTTCGAGCAACAAGATGTTTATACCTTCAGCTACCAACACACACAGGCCTTGAAGAACAGTCTTTTCAATAATTCATAAATATTTGGAAGTGTACAAATAAACTGATACATGATACATAATAAATAATAAGTAAATTATTCCTGATTGGAGTGCAAAGATGCAAATATAAAAAAAAAGCAGACTTTTTAAAAGAAAAATGTTCTAAAATGGAATCGGCCTGTAGGAGGCTGTTTTCAAAATATCAAAGGCTAATGTAATATGGAAAACAGACAAGGCTTTGTACTAACAGAGGAAGAGGGTAATGTATGTCTTCAATCTCAAAAGTTCCTTTAAGCCTTGTGATGGGTTGCAATTCTACTTTGAATTAGAATCATCTGGGAAGTTCTTCAACATGCCTATGCCTGGGCTTTACTCCCCAAGATTCTGGCTTACTGAGGGTCATGAGTTGAATTGTGTCCCTCCAAAATGATTGAAGTCCTGACCCCCAATACCTATGAATGTGAGCATTTGGAAATAGGGTCTTTGCAGATGAAATTAGTTACAATGAGGTCATATTAAAGTAGGGTGGGCTCTTCATCCAACATGACAGATGTCTTCTCAAGAGGACATTGTGAAGATATGGGAAAAATGTGAAAGATGGAAAAATTGTGAAGAGGGAAAAATGTCATGTGAAGATGAGGTAGAGATCTGAGCTCTGCAGCTGCAAGCCAAGGATTGCCAAGGATTGCCAGCCATCATCCGAAACTATGGAGACGCAAGGAAAGATTCTACCTAGAATTTTAGAGGGGGCATGGCACTGCTGACATCTTGCTTTTGACTCCAGAAATGTGAGGGTATAAATTTCTGTTGTTTTAAGCTAACCAGTTTGTTGTACTTTCTTACAGTGGCCTTATACACTGAGTCTGAAGGGGCGCCCAGAAGCCAGTATTTTTTAATGCTCTCCAGATGATTTTAACGTATATCCAAGACTGAGCACCACTTGTTTCATACCCTTTTAATTTTTCAGTCCTACACATTGTCAATAAACATCTTCAACAGAGGTTTCATTCTTGAGGATCATGACAAATAAAATGAAAGTAACCCTCAAGATAGCCAAGCCGTCTTCCAAAATCCATACATAAAACTGTTTCTCAATATACATTACATAAAATAAAAAATAGTCCCATAAGAAACTTTACAACAAGTAATTTGCCATGTTAAATAATATTGTACCAGAAGGAAAAAAGAAAAAAAGTCAACTAAATTCTACTCTCAAAAGTTGCAAGACGTATTTTTAAACTCTATGTCTCAACATGCAAAATGAACACAATATTAGCTATTTTTTCCACAATAAATAAATCAAACAAGCTATGCTTCTAAATGGTCTAAGTTCTTTAGTTCACATGGCAAACAAATGACCTACATTTCTAAAAAACAAACACATATACGAATTAAAAGAGTGGAGAATCCACATCTGGCTGCCAAAAGTTACTTCCTATCTTCTAATTATAATTTAAAAGCAGCTGGGATTATAAATCTTTCTTCTTAACATTCACCCCTACCTTAAACTATGAAGCAGCTTCAAACTGTACATTTATTATGTGTTCAGTTTGATGAGCTTTGTCGAGATCTAGACTGTTTCCATAACCCCAGAAAGATTTCTCATGCCCCTTCCCAGCCTATTCCTCCTATCCTCAGAAGCAACGGCTTTCTGAATTCTATCACCAGGGAGTAGTTTGGATGGTTCTAGAATTTCATAAAAATGGACTCATATAGTACATACTTTTTATGTCCTGTTTTTTTTACACAAGGAAATGTTTTTTAGATTCATTCAGGTTATCACATGTATTAATAGTTTATCTTTTCTACTTTTTAATATATTCAATTGCACAAATATCCCACAATTTTTTATTTAAAAATAAGGCAAGAAAGTTCACATCAAGTCTTTGCAATCACAAATCAAAGGATAATCTTGGCTTCTGTGCAGCATTCAAAGGCTGGAGTTTGTATCATTTTTGGAATATCTGTGCATTTATTATAGAGTATGGATTTATAAAACTGTATAGAACTCATTTTTAGTCTGTATAAATGTATTGATAAGCCATGCTATAGTTAACTGCATACATGACCAGATATACATGATATAGAGTCTAACCTTGATTTCTCGAAATTCTGATAAAGAGGTACATAAGTTTGCTAAGCTTTAAAGCTACTTCCTAAGACATCTAACTCTTAACACTTGGATTATGCAGAAACACATGGTATATATTTAGGAAACAACATTATTATATTTTTATATAAATAAAATTTTCTAAATTAGTCATTCTATTTTCTCCAAAAGTTTACTCAATCAAAGTTTATCCATCAATATATTTTAATATTCCTCTTAATAATTATGTAAGTGATCATATTTTCAGTGGCATGTGTTTAGCCAAACAGAGGTAAAGTGCAATCTTGAAATAAATCAATCCCTCTAAAATCATTTTGCAATTCTGAGTTTCCTGTCATAATAGATTTCTCAGTGGCACTAATGGAAAGCATGAAAAACTGATTTTTCCTGAGATATTTGACTCATAAAATACGTAAATATTTAATGCACAAAACTCTAGTAACAATGATTGTGCCATTGAGCAATTATTTATTTATTTTCCACATAAGTATAACAATTTTTTCATTAGTCAATTTTATTTAACTGTAAAAGTTTTCCTTGATGATTCTTTTCATTCATGCATTATTCACTTATTCACTTATACATTCATAACACTCTAAAGGTCACATAATAAACTAAGTCAAAAATAAGCTAGATTAAAATCTTAATGTAAAATAATATTAAATCTTAATTTAAGGCTTAAGAAGCATAGGTGAAATTGTAGTATTTATTTTAGCTTTAGCTTATTTTTACTTTAATTATATTTTTTACTTTAATTATATTTTGTCTAAGAACAAAGGATACAGACAACATTTAATACTTTTACTTAAAGAAATATTTTAATTTATGCAAATTTTTACTCTTTAGAAGCTTAAGTATTCAATTGAAACTTTCTATAAACTGAGACACAACATATTCAGTCATTTCACTTAATGTATAATTTCAATCTTTGGAACATGATGTATTGTTCTTTGAAGAATTTCATTAAAGTAAAATCCATTGAGCAAGTAAGATTTGAATACATTGTTGTACAATAAATTAATTTATTTCAACAGCTTAATTCTTTTATCATATTTATATGCTTGCCTTTCCAGAGTATGTTATAAGATGGAGAATAATGGAGACAGTAAAGAATTGCTTAGGAGAGAATCTCATAATTATTACTGAAACAAAATAGATAATGAGTTTTATTCAGACATAATAAGAAGGAAGCAGTTCAATGTCTATAGGGTAACTATGTAAACTGGATTTATCATTTCATTTGTGTGAGACCCTTTAACCTCCAAGATGGCCCTGAAGTAGGACAAAAAGGAAGAATATTTAATTTAATACTTCAACACACTGCTTTATAGTCCTGCATCATAACTCCACCAATCAATAAAACACAATCTTTTGCAGTGTTCCATCTTTATAAAACTAGCCACAATAATAAATGAAAGTGGAATACACTCTCATTGAAAAAAATAGGTCATACTAATAAACTAATGGTATCAGAATAACAATAAAGGAAAAGCTGCATTTATTGCCTCTGGGTAGAACAAGAAGTATTGGTCTCTACCACAATTCAGAATCAAAGGTGGAATTTAAAACAATGAATTCTAAAATTCTAAAATAAAAAGGAGTTTGGGATTAACATATACACACTACTATATATAAAATAGATAACCAATAAGGACCTATTATATAACACAGGGAACCATACTCAATATTTTGTAATAACCTATAGGGAAAAAGTATCTGAACCGAAGCTAACACAACATTGTAAATCAACTGTACTTCTATAAAAAAATAAATTAAATAAAAATTAAATAAAACATACAAAATGTTCAGTATTACACACATGTGATTAAACATTAAAAAATGTATTGTGTCTGCTGCCTCATCTCCACCACAAAATGCATTATATTTTATCAACTTAAAATATTTTCTTAGAGTAAGATTAAATAATCACAACTCATTTCTCTAAATGGGTTATTTCATTTAGCTTTACTTTATATTGTTCTCTTTAATTATCTTCATTTTATCTCTTTATCAGTTATCAATTCCCTTATTGAGTATGTTATAGAAGTGGGGAGAAGATATTCTAATGTTAAATTTATCTTAATACAACTTTTATCTTATGAAATTGAAGTTGACTAGCACTTTATAAAACCTAAACTCCTGAGCTTTAACACAACTCAGACTTCAATTCATTCATTCAGAGAATATTTACTAAACACTTAATATATGCCAGTGTTCTAAGCTCTGGTTACATGTAAGTAAACAAAACTGACAAAACTCCTTTCCCTCATATATCATCATATATCAGCATATATCATCAGCTAGTAAATACTGTTAGTGAAATCCAGAATCATACACACTGATTGTGACATCCATCCATATTCTCTCATTCTGGAAAAGTGAAGAGAATGGATAAATAATAGTATTGGGATTCTGGGTTCAGGAAAATGTTAAAAAGTACTTCTGGAAGACATAAACAAACCTAATATACTTGTATCTGGTAGAAGATCTGGTAGCCACCATCAAAACTCCTTAACTCAGAGTTCTAAATTGAGGCTTCAAGGGATATTTACATAGCTCTTTTTATTTGTTTTGATGATGATACTAAAGAAATACTCAATTTTGCTAAATGGGAAAGTGTTAAGACCCATGAGTGTAATCATAAACAACCTCATTTTATTCTCCTACTGTCTCTTCAAACTTATTCAGTGTTGGTAGGGAACTATATTTTTCCCACATCTGTATGAAAATTCAGGCAGCCTAGTAACGTTCCAGATTCTTATTTGGTAATATAAACTCCTACAGTTATTTTGAGCAGCAAAAGGCAGTCTTAACTCAGAAGTTATACCTCAGGCTTATGTAATAATAAATACTATTATCTTAATTAAAAGAGAGGTCCCTCCTTTTCTATAGTCAAGTAGGTAGAATAGAGGGAGGAGAGCACGGAAGAAATGGTAAGTTCTGATTTGGCCAGCATTGCCATCAATTGGCATCACTCTATTCATGCCAAATATTTAAAGCCAACTTTTTATCTAGTTAAGGCACTGTGTATGTTCTAAGTGGCCACTACCTCTATGAACTGCTTACAGTTCCTTGATGGGTCTAATTCGTCTCTGTGTTCCTCTGTTCTCTGAATTTCTGGCATAAGTGCATCTGGATGCTTGATTCAAGTTGATCTGGGTGCAAGAGTACTTCATAGATGGTGGTGTATGCTTTCACTGGAAGTGCATAATGTCTTCTTGGTTGCATTTTATGATGCCAGCCACCACTAATAATCATAGCCCAGATTCATCACGTCATTAGGACATGCAATTTGATGAGTTTGAAATATATCATTCCATACTCATTTATTTGCAAGAAGATTTCTATGAACAGAAAGTTTCTCTCGTGCATCATTATGTTACCCTGAGGGACAGTCTGTATGGGAAAGGCAGGAAAATGCTTGATTCCACCCCTTTATCCTTTATTTAAACCCTTATCTGTCCTTTAAAAGAATCAATTCCCTAGAATTCTCCAAAGGATAATTATATGATATTTAGTATTATTATAAACTCATGGATCTAAATATGTCTTATATTTCAATACACTGATGTATGGCATCCTTAGTGGTAGTTGTGTTTTAATACTTCCTTTTTCTTGTTGGCATTCTCTTTTCATATTTAATATCAATACCCAACTTAACACTAAGAGAGAAGACTTAACTGTTTCTCTAAATCCAAGTAAAATTTAGATGAAATAGTTTTTTTGCAAAAAAAAAAAGTTTAAAAGTGATGCATACATCTAGAGTTATTTATGGTTGTCCCAAGATAAACTATTCTGTACCCCAAAGCAAACATGAGGTAAATGACATTGCTGTAAGATTTTTTAATCTACTTCAAGAATCCGGTTACTCTGGTTCTAGTTTTTATAATCTTTAAACATTTTGAACTTCACGCAAGTAAAGTCCTATTTACTGATATAGTATTTTAGGGATCTGTTCTGAAAAAAAAGTATTAGAGAATGGAAAATGTATACATTGTATTTAAATTTTTTTTCAATGTTTAATTCTTTAAATGAGAATGTCATAGACAATCTCTATTTCTCTCTCTCTCTCTCTCTCTCTCTCACACACACACACACACACAACAGCAGATTGGAAGAGAAAATTAACAAATTTAAGTCATATTCCCTGTTCTCAGAAAAATGCTGTAACATGGCATGTGAGGAAAGATTATTCAGTAATGTAGAATAATTTGAGTGTTGCCAAATTTCTCAAAAACAATTCCATATTATCACTAAAGAAAAGTGAAATCTGGAAAAAAAATGCATTTAAAAGTCTTTGTATACTACTGAACTAGCAAACCCACCAAAAGCAAAATACACTACTTTTGTTAGGTGAAAAGGATTTAACAAGCAAAAGAGAGTGAGAGAGACAGAGAGAGAGGTCTTACTATATAATTGCAACTATATTTCAAAAGCCTGACACAGATTCCCTATAAAATTCTAGAACGTATTTTTAAAAAGATGATTGTGAATACTTGGGGGGAAAATAAACCAGTGATAATATGAAGATAATGTCACTGTAGAAAGACTTCTAATGATTTTATAAATACTAATTTACTCATTATGACAACCTGATGAGGTAGTAATGATATAATCTCCATTGTACGGAAAAGGAAACAAAGACAGGGGTATTAAGTGACTTTTACAAGGTCATAAGACTAGGAGATGGCAGAGCTGGAATATAAACCAAGGAAGTCTTCCTCCAGAATCCATGTTTTTAAACCACTAAAATATGTTGCCTTTCTTCTTTTTAATTTTCTTTTTATTTCAAAAGAACCATTTTTTAAAAATCCTTATGATATCATTGTGAATTTATTAAATAAAAGTGAGAAAAATATTGATTCATTCAGGGGGATTTGGGGTTACTTGATGAATGATTCCCAAAGAGAATCAATTAGTGGAACATTTCAGCCGATTAGGAAATATCTAATGACAAGAGGAATTGATCTCTTGATTTATACTGTTTATTTTCCTCAGTGATTTAAAGTAGTACAAGTAATACATCCTTTTACAATTTGGAAATGATACAAAGATGGTATAAATAGCTAATATGATAGTTTGGAGTATTAACACTCAAGAATATCTAAAGAGCCTAAATCAATAGACTGGAAAATAAAAAAAATTAATATGGATAAATGCAAATTCCTAATACAAGTAAAGGATAAAGAATTGGCTTAGTAGAATTTCATGTCAAAAATGCATGAGAGGGCTTCCCTGGTGGCGGAGTGGTTGAGAGTCCGCCTGCCGATAAAGGGGACACGGGTTCGTGCCCCAGTACGGGAGGATCCCGCATGCCGTGGAGCGGCTGGGCCCGTGAGCCATGGCCACTGGGCCTGCGTGTCCAGAGCCTGTGCTCCGCAACGGGAGAGGCCACAACAGTGAGAGGCCCGTGTACCGCAAAAAAAAAAAAAAAAAAAAAAAAAAAAATGCATGAGATTTACCGAGTCACACGTTCAACTAGCAAAAATAGTTACGAACTATGACTAAATTTATAAACTATTGTCCAAACTGAGGTTCATGTTAGTTCTGGTCTCTTCACTGGTGGGTTCACTTCTAGAGTAATATGCAGGAGAGGGGTAGTGAGGAGGGGGCTTATTTAAGAAAAGGAAGGTCAATTAAGAGGCTTGATGAAAAACTGTCAGAAGAAATTAGAATTTTGGTCTGGAAAAAAGAAACTCCACAGGTACTATAGCAGAGGACTTAAATATTTAAATGGTTAGAATACAGAAGAATTAGTAAACATTTTTTCCAAGAAATTAAAATTAAACTAGAAGCTATTGAGAGGAAAATTTTAATTTGATCAATTAATACCTTCATCACTCTTAAATTTGCTGAAAATAGAATAGGCCTTCTATAAAATAGATATATAAAAATGGGTAGAGAAGATGCAGGAATGCTTTCTCCACCAAGGAGGGAGCTGGATTACAAAACACCTAACATCCCAAGCCTATGACTCTTCATGTTCTATGAATATTAAACAGTAAAAGTATATGGGTTTCACTGATACATAATAGACTAATACAGGACGTCTAATGATTTAATATAATCTTAGACATTTAGCTATTAGGGATTTAAGGTAGAATTATTATTGTGTAAACAGTATATGTCCTTTTCCTCCCTCCTCAAAGTTATCTTACTAAAATATTTACAGTAGTCCAAGACAGTCAATCAGAGAAAATCTAATTTCGGTACTTTAGCAGACTCTGTCATGGAGGCTTGCATTTAAAGCAAATAACAATGTCATAGTGGTACTCTCCTCACCTATATAATTTTCTTTTCCTCAATGTTTTTAATTTCTTTTCCTTTCAAAGCCAAATCCCGTGGCTCTATGGTGTTTGACAGTTTAGTCGGTGCTGCTTCCATTAACCACAGCCTAAGATTCACATGGGTTTGAGTTAATCAGAACTCAAGGATTAGCAATTTTTTCCTGTAAAGAGCCAGCTAGCAAATATTTTATTCAACAATGCCTTTGTATTTAAAAGTAGCCATAGACATTATGTAAATTAGAGTGTGGCTAATTTCCAGAAAACTTTATTTATGGACACTAAAATTTGAATTCCATATAATTTTCATGTGTCATGAAAGATTTTTCTTCTTTCGATTTTTTTCCAACCAGTTAAAAATGTAAAATCATTCTTAATTCATGGTCCATACAAAAACTGACAGCAGCATAGGTTTTACCCAAGTTCAGCAGCTTGCAGACCCTGCTCTACTGCTTGAACTTGTAGGTACATTTTCTTAAACAGGTTTATAAGAAAATCATTGGAGTTCCTTTAGTTCATAGAAATAGATAACAAATTTTTTTTTTTAAGCTTGTAACTCTGAGAGCTATGGTTTTGCTTTTCTTCTGTCTTACAAATTCTTTTTGCTATTCTCATTTGGGTTGTGTTTTAATTTTAATTCTTGTCATTACTGTCAAAAAGGTAAATAGCACATTCCTGCATATGGACCATCCCTCAAAGCCTATTTTCTCTTGTTTTATCATTTCTTCCAGTGGGGGTAAATCTTTGGTATTTAACATTTCACTTTTAATTGGCCTTCATATTTAGAATCTTTTCAGGCAAACAAACTTGTAGGCTCTATTTTAATTACCCACTTGGGCCCCATACTCTTTAACGTGACCTAAGAGTCAACCATTTTCTTTGGGGAAAATAAAAATTTCCCCTAAATTAAGTTTAATTAATATGTATCATGTGAGTTTACTAAACACTGCTTCGAATGAGTGAGACAATGAGAATGTTGAATTCTCAGTAATAACTATTATCAAAAATGATCATAAACTGAATTGATACCTTGATTAACAAATCGGTTCCCTCACTGATGACAATGTAGCATTCAGTGGCATTCTCTCAGGAAAGAATATTTTGGTAGTCGATCTTGGCCTCCTGTGATATTTCTTGTTATTTTCCTCTGGTAGGGATACTCCCGAAAATTATTTAAGGAGCAAGTACACATCTTTGTTTATAGAGTATTATTATATGAAAAATTTCCATTTGCATATTATTCAAATTCTATATAACTAATGACAGGGTCTTTACAAAATGTATAATGACTTGAATGCATCACAATAATACCACACAGAGTATTTTCATTGCCCTAAAAACCCCCTGTTCTCCATCTGTTCATCCTCTGTTCCCACCCACTAGCAACCAGTGATCTTTTTAGGATCTCCATAGTTTTGGCTTTTCCAAAGTGTCCTACACTTGAAACAGTACAGTGTGTAGCCTTTTCAAACTAGCTTCTTTAACTTAGCAGTAGGCATTTGAGTTTCCTCCATACCTTTTCATGGCTTGATAGCTCATTTCTTTTTAGCTCCGAATAATATTCCATTGTATGGTGGTGAGAATTCAGCTAAGCTACTCTGTGGTATTGCTGCTTCAGCATACATTGTGTTTGACCACGTGTCCTACAGGGACCTTAAACTGACACTAGCCTGCTTCATACAAGTGCACGCTCTAGACAGCAGCCAGAGTCATGAGTAAATGTAAGTCCCTGGTATGACTTGCCCAAAAGCCCTTGTGATCAACAGTCTTCTTAGAAAAGACCTCTGGGAGGCTTACCAAAACCCTACTCTTTTGGTTTGAATTGACCAATACAGCCCCAGCCTGGAAATCCTGAAATACCCCACCCATGGATCCTAATAAAGCCATTTGCCTCAGGTCCTGCCTTGTTCTCTCTGTCTGCACTCTGCCTTGACCCCCCCGTCTGGTCCCTTGAGGCATGCCAAGTACTTCCTCCATGACCTGTTAGTAATAAACTTCTCTGTTTCATTTTTTCTTGTGGTCTGTTGTTGAACCATGGCTCACTCACTTAACAAATGCTAATTCAGTTTTTGGAAGTATAGCTGACTTACAATATTAGTTTCAGGCGTACAACATAGTAATTCGATATTTTTATAGATTACTCTCCATACAAGTTATGACAAAATATTGACTATATTTTCTGTGCTGTACATTACATTCTTGTAACCTACTTATTTTATACCTAGTAGTTCAGTACCTCTAATCCCTTTCACCTATTTTGCCCCTCCCTCCCAACCCTCTCCCTTCTGGTAACCATTAGCTTGTTCTCTGTATCTGTGAATCTGTTTCTGTTCTATTTGTTCATTTGTTTTATTTTTTAGATTTCACATATAAGTGAAAACATACAATATTTGTCTTTTTCTGTCTGACTTATTTCACTAAGTATAATACCCTCCAGGCCCATCCACATTGTCACAAATGGCAAACAACAAAGTCATCGCACACAGAGGTACACAATTTTATTATCCAGTCACCTCCTGAAAGGCATCTTGGCTGCTTCCAAGTTTTGGAAATTATGAAAACAGCTGCTATAAATACCCATGGGCAAATTTTTGTAAAGACCTAAATTTTCAACTCCTTTTGATAAAAATCATACGGTTGTAGGGTAAGAGTATGTTTAGTTTCATTAGAAACCACCAAACTGTCTACTAAAATGTCCATATCATTTTGCATTACCACCAGCAATGAATAAGAATTGTAACAAGGTCTTTTATGTAACACATGCTCCAGAGACTCCCCTAAACTCACATGTATTATATTCAGAAAAACAAGGTAATAATTATGTCAAATATGGATAATGCAGCATGAGGTATCTTTTACTTAGTTTAAAAATTAATAATCTATTCTGACAATGCTAATGGTATGGATGAACCTATTTGCAGGGCAGGAATAGAGATGCGGATGTAGAGGATGGATGGGTGGACACAGAGGGGGAAGGAGAGGGTGGGATGAATTGGGAAACTGGGATTGACATATATACACTACCATATGTAAAATGGATGGCTAGTGGGAACCTGCTGTATAACACAAGGAGCCCAGCTTGGTTCTCTGTGATGACCTAGATGGGTGGGGTGGGGCGGGTGAGAGGGAGGTCCAAGAGGGAGGGCATATATGTGTACATGTAGCTGGTTCACTTTGTTGTGCAGTGGAAACTAGCACTGCATTGTGAAGCAATTATACTCCAATAATAAATAAATGAATAAAGTACTTTGATTTAAATATACATTATAAAATAATATGAATGAAAAAGTATACACATACACATATTTAAAAGTATACACATACCCCCCACACACACACATATACAGAGAGAGCCAGAGAAGTGTGTATATATACACATATGTGATACCTGTAAAACAATAATGTTATCTTCCACTTACTGTGTATTTTTGAATTTACAAAAAATTTCAATTTTATTATTTCATTTAGTTTTTACACTCACACTGTATTACACACTTTTTTAGGTGTAGAAATAATCAGAAAGATTTAGCTATATGCCAAGGTGACACAGCTAGTTAAGTGGCAGAACCATAATTTAACCCTTCTGGTCTTCTGAAAATAAATCAGATACTATTTTCCACACCTTATGGCTCATAACACCACACACACATACACACATACCCACGAACACAAACACAACCATACATATAAGCACATACACTTTGAAGTATATCATTGAATATGCTATGTTCATCTCTCCCTTAGTAGATATAATAGAGAACTTCAAGTTAGCCTAGCCTGCCTAAATACTGTACCCCTGGTTCTAATTACTATAAGTGACATTTTTTTCTCATAATATACTTAGATTTTTAGAGTTAGAACTACTTGTGGAGTAAGAAAAATGGATTGAGTGATGGTGGCTTAAGATGATTTTGGCTTAAGGCAAATCAATCATGTAATTAAACAATTACCTTAATAACAGATGTCTCAACTCTGGATGGGGGGCTCTGAACTTGTGCTGCTGCCGCCATATTGGCAATGGTGCTGAGATGGTTCATCTGACTCATTGCCATGGTGACAGATGCTGGAGGTAGGCTGACAGGAATTAGAGGGTGGGGCATCATCATAAAAGGCAGTTCCAGTCCTGTACAAAATACACATATATCATCATTTCTCTATTCAAGTAAAACAATGAAACATGGTATATCTCATTAATTAAAATGGCAAAGGACATAAATCATTGAAAGTTGAAACATTTTAAAATGTTCTAATAATGAGAGTCAAAGGAAAAATATTTGTCCTCTTTGCATGCAACAGTGCCCACTTATCACTCAAGGAAATTAGGCTTAAAGCTAACCAGTTTGGTGCCATGTTTTATCACTCACCACTCTTCATTTGTGTTTAATACAGTTAGTTCTTTGCTACATTATTCTTCTGATAGTCTAATTCTTGTTTAAAATACTATGGTTTTCTTTATCATGTTTAGCTGTCTAAATGTAGTGTACCTATCTCCTATGTCCTATATTTTACTATCCGATCATTAGATTTTTTTATTCTTTGCAACTATCATTTTTAGTGCTAAAAAATGCCATCGTACCATTTGGCAGAAGGTGGCTCTGCTGAAGATGGTGGAGAGGATGACTGATTGGAAGACTAAGTGCTCTAGGTATGCGGGGGCAGGTAACAGAAGCATGAGATCCCCGGGGTGGGGAAGAATACAGTGTTTCCTTTTCCCAAGAACCTTCACTGCTGCCTGTGGGGAATGAATATCAATTATTTGGATACAATATTATTCCAACTCTTCTAATGAATAATTGGAAATGAGGTTTTAAAAAGCATATCAGACGTAAAGAATGGACTTGAGGACACGGGGAGGGGGAAGGGGAAGCTGGGACGAAGTGAGACAGTGGCATGGACATATATACACTACCAAATGTAAAATAGATAGCTAGTGGGAAACAGCCACATACCCCAGGGAGATCAGCTTGGCACTTTGTGACCACCTAGAGGGGTGAGATAGGGAGGGTGGGAAGGAGATGCAAGAGGGAGGAGATATGGGGACATATGTATATGTATAGCTGATTCACTTTGTTATAAAGCAGAAACTAACACACCATTGTAAAGCAATCATACTCCAATAAAGATGTGAAAAAAATATATCACATTTGGAGATTGGCTAAGTGATTTCTTGGGAAATAAGCTCAAGTAAGTAAATTTCTTTTTGTTTTTCTATTTCTTAAATACAGTCTCAAATTTTCTGAAAAATAACATTTTTACAATAGGTAGGCTATTTGTGGAGTCTATTCCTGTTTGACTACCCAACTTAATATAAAATGGATTCTATTATATACCTCTAGAATTAATTACTTCTTGGAACTGAAGCACACTGATAGTTATAGAACCCAAAGTTATCCTTGTATAATAGAATCCCAGTCACCTTTCAGAGTTAAAGTTCCTAATTTAATTCCACAGAAAATCCTAAACATAGAATCATTAAATGCCCAACTTGGTTAGACATGGTCCAGGGAGCACAAAGATCATTTACAAAAGAAAATAATATCAAAGCAATAAATTAAATGTGTGTGAATCAATAAATATATCTCTTGTTTTCAGCTGCAGAGAAACTTAAGTTTATGACTGTGGCAATACAGGTGCCAAAGTCAGAACAGTACCTTTAACGGCGTGTATTTCAATATCATGGCCACATCTCAGATTAAATAGATCTTGAAACACCTTAATAGGGTACTCCTTGGAAGGTTTTTATATATCATTTCAATTTAGGCATGTTCTCAGATTAAATTATTTTACCATTAATTTATTGTTTAATTGAATCTGTTGAATATACAAAGTACCCACTTGAAAGAAAGTTTCTCTAATATCCCTGTCAGCTTATGAGTTTTCATTTCTTAAAAAAGGAAAAGAAACAATATTTTCATATAATATGCTTAGAAACAGCAAAGTAGGTAAAACTCCAATTTAAATGCTTTAGCTCTATTAAGAGCCTCATTGTAAAATCTCTAAGACATAGTTTTTCATGAAGAATACTTAGTTGCTGCCATGATTTTTTTTTCCATTTACTTCAGAAGGACAGTTAAGGTTCAATATAAATTCAAACTCATTAGCTCAATACTGTCTGGATCTTAGAGTAAGTTGTTCAGAAGTGGGTAATGAAAACTCAATTAAAATTCTTCAGCAATCAGACAAAGCAATTTTATTAAACAATGAAGAGGATCAATTAAAATGGATATCTTTATTATTTTACAAGAAACCAGGACAGCTTTTGGTTAAAAAAATGTTTATAGCTTCATACAGAAATGACTCACATAAAAGCAATCTCTCCAGCTTGCTCCTACACTATGATATAAAAGTTCACTTCTATATTCACAAATTTATACAGCTTATTTCTCTACTCGTGACTTTTTTGACACTTTATACCAAGGTCCTAGTCAAACATGCAAAAGCTGTAAGTATATAAATTTTTTAACATATTATGTCAAGAAAGCATTCAGTGACAAAAGGTTTTAAACATTTTCACTTTACATTGTCTTTATCAAGGTATATGCAAAATTCTTCTTTAAATATTTACTTTTTTTTTTTTTGCGGTACGTGGGCCTCTCACTATTGTGGCCTCTCCCGTTGTGGAGCACAGGCTCCGGACGCAGCCATGGCTCACGGGCCCAGCCGCTCCGCGGCATGTGGGATCTTCCCGGACCGGGGCACAAACCCATGTCCCCTGCATCGGCAGGCAGACTCTCAACCACTGCGCCACCAGGGAAGCCCCATATTTACTTTTTATGTTATCATTTAAAACAAGAGTTAAAGCATAATCACCAATTATTTGGATATAGAAATAACACTTTGGAATAAATGTTATTGAATATGGGAACTGCATTGGAAATTTATAAATAATAGATAATTTTCTCTTTATATTTCATTTAAAATATCCAAGGATTACATTTTCATAGTAGATTGCATTTTTGAGGTTAACTAATATTAACTAATATATGGAGGAGGGAAACATATTCACATTCATTATTTTGGATTGAGTTTGAGTTCTGCTTACACCTATTATCTATTTTTGTTTCTCTGTCCAATTGAGCCAATTTCTTTTATTTACATCTAGATTACCAGTTAATAAATGGGAAAAGCCATTTTCCCAATATACTTCAATTTCACTCTTGTGTCAATAGAGAAGCACTTATAATTCTATTTTTTCACATTATCAAAGTGTAAAATATAAAGTTAAAACTCTGATTAAATCATTCTGGTAAGAGATTATATACAAAATACTACCTATTTCCACATCTCTTTTGGATCACAGGGTATCAGTCCCTTGTGTAAGGGTAAATATCAATCATCCATATATGATTTTTCCATAGCAAGTTTATAACACTAGATTGGATTTTCTCACTACATAAAATGCTCCTAGCCATCTCCACCAATCATCATTTGTTAAATTCTCATGATGTTAGCTCATTTGGGTAATAAATAGAGCAAACAATTAAGAAACTAAGTCTAATGAAAAATATACAATATATAACCAAGTCAGCTGTAAGTGATTTTTGCTTAATTTATAACATCCTTCTCCTCTATTAGCATGAATAAATAAGAATTGAAAATAGGCCACTTCAGAACAAGACATGCCCATAGTTATTAAATGTATAATTTCAAGTGCTTTTGTTTAAGCCAATATATTTGATATAAGCCAGTATCTATGTGTGTGCCTACACACAAACATGCATACACATATACACCTTTAAGATTAAAGCTTATTATTATGACTGCATGAAAACTTACAGGAGACAGCATATTTCGCATATAAGAAAAGTTCTAACAGTTGGTAAGGAGAGTTACAGAGAAAGAGAATTGATTCTTTTCTCCTCTTCCAGTCTTGTAGAATCCTACCATTTCTTTGACTTTACAATGGAATAAAAAGACAAACTTGACCTAGCCCTAGTATCCTCAAAGAACATATTCTATAATAGGGGGTAGAGACATGTATGCAAAAACTCAGACATTGATAAATATATACAATGGTTTTGAACCAAGGAAATTGGTCATGAGCTCATGAAAAGATTCAGCGCATCCAGCTGTTTGATTATCTAGACTCTATATCCGTATTTCAATGTGTTGGAGGGAAGGATTAAAGGGAGAGAGGATCTCCCACACCTAGTCCTAAACACATATTGTGGAGAAGCATAGGAACAATCTCAGGCTAGACACCTGCTTACACAGGTGGAAATAAATCTGCGCTCTGACTGACGGCAAAACACACAGGCAGCTGTTATATGATGAAGTTAAGTAGTGTAACCACAAGCATCAGGAAGGCCAGCTCCTCATTCAACGATGTGATTTTGGTGGAGTGAGAATTAACAAATGTACCACCTTACAGCAACCAGATGTAAGTGGGCACAGGAACACAAGAGGAAAAATTGAAATTAACACCTGATTACCGGTTTTGTCTCTAGCTAAAAGCTATTAATTATGCATTTATATAATCTGAAACAGTTTTACTCTGCCTAATTATACCGATAGTAAGAATATATCTATAATTACATATGCATATATATGGAACTTATAGACAAAAAGTGATTGTGTGTGTTTAGGTTTCCTTTCCTGTAAAAGATGTGTATTTCTCGGGCTTCCCTGGTGGCGCAGTGGTTGAGAGTCCGCCTGCCGATGAAGGGGACACGGGTTCGTGCCTCAGTCCAGAAAGATCCCACATGCCACAGAGCGGCTGGGCCCGTGAGCCATGGCCGCTGAGCCTGCGCATCCAGAGCCTGTGCTCCACAACGGGAGAGGCCACAACAGTGAGAGGCCCGTGTACCACAAAAAAAAAAAAGTGTATTTCTCAGGGCCAAGCAAGGTGATTTTAAGGTTCAGTGTAACTGAAATTCTGATTCATAAGAAATAGGTATGGGACATTCCCTGTTTATACCCTCTGCACCCCTAACTTTAAAACACAGTCGTAGGTTCTGAAAAAGTAAATAGCTTGGTGGACTATCTTAGTATTTTTCTGAGCTCAGACTATATTTTGTATCCTTCCATTTTATATTTTTATGGTATTTTGTGATACATATTTTATGATGGATCAGGTTATAAACAGAGAAATAGACTACTTTGGGGAGAAACCCTTAAATTTTGAAGCCATCCCTACCTTAAAGGTAACCAGATTGTCAAACAGTTAGAACTGATGGATAACAAATATAAACTAGTTTAATTTTTCCTCTAGTTACTGCCTTCAAATATTCTCTGTTAAGGCTCCCTCTTCTGCCCCTTAATAACCTTGAGCAGATTTTGAGTATAAGAAAATCCATTCTAGTTAACACCTCTCTCTGCGTCCTCATCCCCATCAGCACTTGCCAGCCCTAGGGCCTAGGGAGCTGGAAGACAGAGGGGCTTGGACAGCTTTTCATCCATCTATTCTCTTGGGTAGGAGGGTGAAGGTCTCCCATCCAACCAGTTCCTGCTCAAGTCCTCCCCGCACTGTTGCTTCTATGGCTATACCTATTGGCCATTGACATCTCCCATGTGGCGGGTGCCTAAATGCCAAGTATTCCCTGCCAAGTAATGTCTGATCATTTAAGGGGGTCTTCCAGGGGAACCTCCTAACTGCACAAGTCCCTGACAATGGAAATCTCCTGGAGCTTCCTGCTCTTCTAAGCTCCCCAAACTGCCGTGGTCTCTTGAAACTAAGGCCCTTCTCCTGGTGTGGGTCCTTTTGTTCTGATGATGTCCACTCTCTCTATTCTGTCACCTCTCCTCAATTCTTTCTCTCCTTGCTCAAACATGTACAGAAAGCAGATCAGCAGTTCACACCAAAGCAGACATCCAGCTATGAAATGAGGTGGAGGCATCTGTAATCCTTGAGTAATTCTCTTGAAACTCCTCTCCCTGCACTTGGTGGTGAGGAAGGACTCTCAAAAAGGAATCACTAAGCCACAGCTCCCTGCATTAAGTGCTGTCTTTTCACTACAATGTTTTCTCCGAATCTCCTCTCCTGTGTTGGTCTTCCCCTCTTATAAATGGAGGAAGAGGATATCTGTGGAGTCTGGAGTGATAGTTAAGATTGCAACTCCTGTTCAACTGCTATTAATAAGTACTGATTGGTATTTACTTTTTTTAAATTGAGGAGTACTTGGTCCCTTTTGTTCTTGTGTGGAACCACAGGAAAATTTCTATTTAATATCTTGTTACATAGCATATTCAGTAGAATCAACAACAAATATGACTATACTATAAGTAGAATTTTAGTAACTGAGTCTTGTAAAAAACTGAAAGAAAGGAAAAGAAATATGAATGTTCAACATTCGAAATGTTATTTCACAAATCAACTGAAACTTTATCAATTGAGACAGAAGTTCAAAGAAAAAAGATTACATGAATAAAAAAATAAAGAATGATTAAATGTGGATATAATCATTAATAAAAGAAAGAAGATCATTTTTTTGGAACACAATTTTTATGTAGGAAAAGAAATGAAAACTGCTTTGGGTAAGGATATTATTACTGTTTCTCTTTAATTAAAAAAAAACCTATGGGTATGTATATCAGTGGTACTGATTAAAATCCTAGCCCAAATAATTACATTTATTACTGAATCCTAAACATAGCAAATAAGTAATAGGTTCCAAAAGAGAAGGCCACTGTATAATTTTTAATGAATTTTGGACAGAGTGCATGTAAAGTAATCAAACACAGAGTTAAAGTGATCTGTAGCAAAGAAATGCCTTTTAAACCACCATGCATTAAAATAGTAAAAGTATATTTAAATGTTATTATCTTTTATACCTAGTTGATATGTAACTATTTGTTCAGATTTTCCCACAGGCTGACCCTGATAAAGGAGGCAAATCTCAAAGGGACTAACGGTCACACCACAGCTTAGTGAGTGACACTGATAGACTGTGACGGGAACCTGACATTGTCAAGATTCGTTTACAATGAAAATGAAGGCAACAGCGGGCATTTACTCCATACCATTGGAGACCACTTAGAAGGATGTCAATGCCCTCTTAATAATGGAATCAAGACTGCTAAGGAAAAGTAAATACTAGTCTCAGATGCTACAGATGTTCAGCTGTTACTTCAGCGGTAGGTGAGAGAATAAACAAGTTATTGTCTTTTAGAGGATAAAACTCACCCTAACAAAAAATGAGATATGAAACGTCAGCAGTAACACTAGTATTTTGCATAAATAGGAGAAACAGTCCTTTCATGAATTACTATACTGTAATCTTTTAAATCTTTTTCTGGATAACGATCTGAGCTCAGTGATCTACTTTAGCAAGTAGAAACACTGAAATCTTCCGGTGTTTTGGTTCAACTTTATCCAATTGCTTTATTTTAAAATGAGGAAGAAGCAATCTGTAAAGGGTACTATTAATTGGGGAACAATTTAAAATGTTCCACTTTAAGTACAGTGGTTTAGCCAAGAAAACAGCACAAGCACCTCCTAATTGGTATTGCACAATAATGTCCACAGAGCAGGCCATTTCCAGAGTCTAAAATTTACATTTGCACACATATCCTGTTTGATTTGGAAGTGCTATTTTTTCTTAGAGAGAAAGAATAATATTGTCATGAATTCTAACTATCCCACTGCCAATAAATATGAGTCATTTAGGAAAACATGTTACTTTCCCAGAAATAAGCATTTTCTTTAGTTATCTGTCATTAACTAAACCTAACTCTGAGTGTTACATATTTGTTAACTAGAAATTTAAAACTCTTGCCATACAAGGAGGTTTCTATTTTACCTGTGTTGTTTTCTTTTGAATGCAGAATTGTTTTGAAACATTTTATTTTATATGTAATGGTGATAATATAATACTGGTGCTATCAGTGTCCTTGGACTCAGCAGAACTATGATATTAGCTAAATTTCATCAAGTTGAGATACTTCTATTGCCTTTACATACTCCACAGTGTTGTTGAAAGTAGCATAAGTTAAGCTGTTGCACAAAGTAGCACACAAAATACTGGAAATCAGAACGGTTTATTTTTAAAATTTTGCTTGAGTATTATTTACCATGGCTAATGACTAATTTGCAAGAATAAGAAGCAAATTGTAAAATCAGAGCTGAAGTTCAAGTCATTAATGTCAGATGGGATACATAAATGGATACTTGAAGAACAGGCAGATATTATTAAAAAACAATTACACTGAGAATCTTTGAGGAATCAAGGAAAACTGGAACAGCATTAGGAAACTAAAAATAGACAACAGTTTCCATTTAAATAACCTTGATTCTGAACTCATGAAAGTTATTAGAATAAATTATTATATAAAGAATACAGTACTTTATATATCTTCCCTTATTTCATACCAAATTCCAGAAAGTTTCGATGCAACTTAAAATAAAAGAAAGAAGGCTATTACTATAAAGATAAAAGGTTAAATACTTAATGTGGAGAAGACAAAGATAATTATATCAGAAACACTTTGCTTTTTGATGCTGTTGTTTTCTTTGGACTCATTAGCACTATGTTTTAAGTGTTAACGAGGTAAAATAGATCCCACAAACAAAACAAAACAAAACAAAACAAATGCAGACTCAGACTGGTAAATAGTCACATAGAACTCAGTGTAGGAAAGAAATAGTAGCTACATTAATTGTATTGACTAAATATTTGGGTGTCTTGTTGATTTGGACGACTCTAGGCAAGAGTCAAATGTTTCTATTCAGTGGAAATTAAGATATTGCAACAGATAGATTAATTTCTACAGCTAAAGTATAATGCTATTACGGACAGTGTAGAAATAACAATACTAGGAACATATTTAAGCTTTCCAATCTAAAATAAATACATAAAATTCTTCAGAATAAAGCAGTTTGGTATAGTGTATCCATGTTAATTTAACTGCATCTTTTAACCTTTCTCATAGCCAATGTCAATGAATTTCTACCTCTTCCCATTTTAACTCATCAAATTAGTTTTCCATTAGGCAAACAAATGAACTAGAAATTCTCCACTCTAAAGATATTGTAATTTCCCTATAGAGTTACAATTACATCAAATAAAATTTCAAGTTAATATACTTTCTATACTGTTACTAGAGTACTCAAAGCCATGGTATACAATATTAGCAATTTTATGTTCATGTGTAAGTGTTGCTCATGGTCAGTTGAAATCAGTTTTAACTTTCAGTGTTTCATATAATATTTTCAATTTCAAATTATTTATGTTGAAATTGAAAAATCTTCTCACTTGAGCCAAAATTGCTATTTAATTTTCTAAAAAGCATAAAACTCTTATAGGTAGGATAGCAGGCTCATGGAATTCTTTTGATATTCCTCATATGCATGGATCTAAGTGTTAAATTATCTTCTCCCCAAACCTGGTTAGCCTCAAAGAATGACATCACCAGATAGTTGTATAATCCACAAACCTAGGAATCATATTTATCTCCTCGTCTTTAACTGTGTGCCACAGATGTCCAATTCCTGTTGATTTCATTAATGTGATTTATCTCTACTTTGTTTCTCTATCTCTGCTGTTGTAATCATATTCAAGGACCATCATTACTTTTAAGTACAAATCTTTTTTTTTTTTTTTTTTCGGTACGCGGGCCTCTCACTGTTGTGGCCTCTCCCGTTGCGGAGCACAGGCTCCGGACGCACAGGCTCAGCGGCCATGGCTCACGGGCCCAGCCGCTCCGCGGCACGTGGGATCTTCCTGGACCGGGGCACAAACCCGCGTCCCCTGCATCGGCAGGCGGACTCTCAACCACTGCGCCACCAGGGAAGCCCTTAAGTACAAATCTTGCATTGTCACCCCCCTGCTTAGAGGACTTCAACTGTTTCCCATTGTTATTAAGTAAAAGACCCAACATTTCTTTTCTTAATGTAAGCACCAAATGATCAGGCTTATGCCTCTTTTGCTCGTCACTGTGTCCTCAGCATTTAAGAAAGTAGGACTAACTCTGTCAGTTTTCGAGTCGAGAGTTGCAAACCCAGACCAATTCTTACATTCACGTGTGGTAAACTTCAGCGTGGCATTCAAAAATGATAAACTATAGCCTTTGTCCTTGACCAGCTTATAACAGAAGAGAGTGATAGACAGATATAGCATATATGCACATAATCTTATCCTTTGACTGGAATAAAAGATAGAGAAGATGAAGAATAGGAAATATGTCTAACATTTTAGAAATAAACTTCTTAGAATGTGGTAATCATTTGGATACAAATGGAGATGAAAAGAGTAAAATGTGAGAGATAACTTCAGTATCTAGTTAACAGCTGGGGATACGGTGATATTATTAATGATGCAATGAAGATGGTGATGATGATGATGACAATGATATCTAACATGTATCATCTGCTTTCAATGTGTCACTCATTATGTTCAGCTTTTATATGCACTATCACAATGAATCTTTAGAACCTCTGAGATATATCCACATTAGTATTATTAAAGTTGATTAAACTTGTCCTGGGATTTAGATCTTGGAATTCTGAACTCACAATACCAGCTTTTAATCACCTTTATGAGGAAGATCAGGTTTCATTATGAATAAAAATCCATTTGATTCTGGACTTGTTGAATATAAGATATTTCAGAAGCACTCAAATGAGATTGACAACAAGCATTGGAAATATGGCATTGAAATTTGGAAGGAAAGCAGATGCCCAGTGAGGAAGATTTGGATGTCTTTGATTTGTAAGTGGGAGATTAAGCCATGGTGCTTGAAGAGGGTATAGAAAGTATAAAGGTATTTCTACTAAAAGTGTATTTCTACTGGAAGCCACAGAATAAGGCCGAAACAAGCCAAGTTGGATGACTTAAAAATAAAGCCTAGGGGACTTCCCTGGTGGCGCAGAGGTTGAGAGTCCACCTGCCGATGCAGGGGACACGACTTTGTGCCCCGGTCCAGGAGGATCCCACATGCCACGGAGCAGCTGGACCCGTGAGCCATGGCCGCTGGGCCTGCGCGTCCAGAGCCTGTGCTCCACAGTGGGAGAGGCCACAACAGTGAGAGGCCCACATACCACAAAAAATAAATAAATAAAATAAATAAAATGAAATAAAAAATAAAGCCTAGGAAGCTGAGCAGGAATAAGCAAAATTTGGTATATGACTCCTACAATAAGTTCTTAACACTAATGGGTATCAATGCATTTTTATAATTTCAACTCTCCCCACTTACTGGTAAGCTATAATATTCTTTTAAATAAAATAGTCAACATGGATGCCTGACAGATTTTGGGTCCTCAATTAATACTGAGTGAATAAATGTAGAACATTATCATTGGATTTAAAGATTTAATAATCCTAACTACGACTTAGGTAGATAGCCTAAACAGAGACAAAAAACAAAACAGACGCAACTAAGCATAGTTTGAAAAGATGCCATTAGTCCAACTTATAGTATGACAAATAATTGTAATATCCAGTAATTACAAGGTCCCCCTTAAGAACACCATGGAGAGATGCAGCTTTAAATCAAGGGACTACATATCACAAAGAACTCAGCAGATTTGAAGGGCCATAGAAATAATATTATATCTTAGTGGTAGATTACATGCAGATGGCAGGCGTGTTGAAAGCTACTGTTTATACAAAATCAAATCATTCTTTCTATAGCTTCTATTATATGTAGTGAAGACATACTATTCAAAGCACTTTTCATCAGTTTTTCATGGGCAGACGCAGCAGGAGATTTTCAAGGTCAAAATGACCACTAAAATTTTCAGTTGCTGGCGATGAAAAAAAATACTTAGAAAGATGAGTAGTAATATGGACAAATTTATTTCTAATTTAATTCCAATTCAGGAATTAAATATAAAAGCATTCATCTTTATCCCAGGAATAAATGGTTACGCCTTTTTAGATTGGTATGACAATGTGAATTAGAAGAAGAGAAACAGAAACTGTTTTGAAATGAGGATTGACTTTCTTACAATATCAACACTCTTAGGTCAATATAAAGTAAAACTTAAACATCTTTATTCACTTTTTAAAATTAATTAATTAATTTATTTTTGGCTGCATTGGGTCTTCGCTGCTGCACGCAGGCTTTTCTCTAGTTGAGGAGAGCGGGGGCTACTCCTTGTGATGGTACATGGACTTCTCATTGCAGTGGCTTCTCTTGTTGCAGAGCATGGGCTCTAGGCACATGGGCTTCGGTAGTTGTGGCACACAGGCTTAGTCATTGTGGCACACGGGCTTAGTTGCTCCACAGCATGTGGGATCTTCCCAGACCAGGGCTCGAACCCGTGTCCCCTGCACTGGCCAAGCAGATTCTTAACCACTGTGCCACCAGGGAAGTCCTATTCATTTCTTATTTCAAAAATTATCTAGTGTAATTGTTATAACCATAATGTCACCAATGAAAAATATGAGAGAATACCACCAACTTAATGATTCGACCAACCTAATGAACCAATGATTCAGTTGTCAGAATTAAGTGGTTTTATGTTAATTAAAAAAAAACCCGCCCACACAAGTGATGGATATTTGGATAAATCAGTCATATTCATTATTTTTCTTTTCTTCAACAATTTTTCTCAGCATCAATATTAAAAAGACACATGCTTTATTGAAAAATAAATGATGAATGATGAAATTGAAATCTTTTCTCAAGAACTTAAATAAATAAAACTTCCAAAAATCTTGAACTTAGAAAAGTATCATCTACCCAAATTATCTTTATCTATAATAAAGCCATTGTATTTTAAATATTTTCAGTGTAAAAAGAATTGTACATATTAAAAATAATTATCTTCTAAGAGGGTCTTTAATTATTGAACAATAAATAGCTATCTAATTGCAAAAATACTCTGTAATAAAAAATTATAATGATCTGTTAGTTTCCCTTGTGATCACAAAAACTTGTCTTGAATAATTTCAATATCTCCTCCAAAATTAAAATATGGAACCATTTCTACTTCTAGTCTGTTCTGTTCTATCATGTACATTCTCTCACATCTTTCACACAGAACATTAGGACCATCGTCCACAGTCACAGATGGTCTCGTTTAGATGTATCTGACCTAACACCTGGACAAATACGCCTTGTTAAATGTTGCTCTTAATTAAAATAATATATTTTAAAAACTATTTAAGACTTCAGTTAATAGGCTAAAAATTTTTTCGAAACAAATTAACTACTCAAGAGCTTCTTTTTTGAAATTTTTTTCTAAGGGCTTCCTATAACGAGCTACTTTTCACAAAGAAGCATCTGGAATATGTTTTGAACCTTATCATATATTTGAACTATTTTCACAAAATTATAATTATTGTATGGACACAGCTATAAACAAAAATTTTAAAGTGATTTGTTTTTAATGATTTATGTGTGTCAACACTATGCAGGATTTTTTGAAATATTTATATCAATATATTGTTATCTATTTTAAATCTAATAAATTTTTATAGTGTTAAGAATTTAAGAATAGAGGCTTAATTTTAAATGTGTCAAATCTCTACTGACTGTGAAAACAATTTTTGAAAATCACTCCATGATGTGCATTTACTCAGGTTCATATTAACATATGTTTAAATTCCGGCCTTGAAAAAGATTTCATGTTCTTGTTTACCCAAAGATTCAAGTTAACACTGCATATTGAAAATCTTGGAAAGAAAGGGGAAGAAACCACAGACTATTAAGATTATGATGCAGTCATAGCAAATAGAAAAAAAAATATAAATAGAAGATAAATAATTTTTAAAATATCAATATATATTAATATATAAACCTTAATAATAAGGTTTCTGAAATATAACAAGTTTGGCTTTAATATTTTATTGAAAAAGAGAACCAAATGCCAAGAATATTATGGTATACAGTCCAAGGAATAAAAAATTATATTTAAACATGACTACACGACATACAATTTATTTTTCTGTATATATTTGAACCATAGAATGTTGTAGTACAAAATAGACACAAAAGTCATTTATTCTTTCTTTCTTTTAACATATATCAAACACCTACTACATGCCAGGCAGTGTTGCAAGCGATGGGAATATAGCAGTGAAGAAAGCAGATAAAAATCTATATCTTCAGGGAGTTTATATTCTCATTAGGAGGTGGGCAGAAAAAATAATAAGCAAATAAATAAAGTGACATGACACATTAAATGAAATATCTGTCATATAGGGATGAAAGAATTTTTGCATATACACAACATATGTGTGTACGTGTAAGCATGTATGTTAGGAGGGTACATTGGGAAGAGTTTGCTGAGAAGATAACACCATCAAGCACCCTCCTCTCCCTTTACAGCAGAATAAACTAAGGTTCAATATGATAAAATGAAATGCTTGAGGTCTCATAGGTCTTCAGGTGAAGAGCTGGACTCAATCACACTTATTTGCCTGACCCGTGGTCCTAAATCCTTCCCACTGTACCACACAGAACACACCTACTTGAGCGAATTGCCTGGACTGTACGATGAAGCAAAGACCAACATGAACGGTGGATCTGGATGACAGGTGGGTAGCTCAGTTGACTGGAGGAGAAAGTATATATTAGGAAAGCATCAGGAGTCAGAAAGAATTAGGTAGGGTAGGGAGATGAGAATGAAAGTTTTCAGATGTCAGGATGATGAGTTTTATCATCACCTTAGGCAGGGGAAACATATGATTAACGTGATGTATCAGATAGTGAGAAGGAGGAAAAAGAACTCATCATCAGGAATAATTACCCCAAGTTCTGTCATCCACCATATTGACATTGATATGACCAGGGCAAGAATCCTGATTCTCATATTTCATGCCACTGGAAAATTGATAAAATAGGAAAAAAATATTGTGTTCTTTATCATTAGAGTTTTCTAAGATGATGACTGAAGAAAAAATTGGTTTCCAGAGGCAGACATGACAAAACAATTATATCGAGTGAGGATATACTGCATACTCTTCCCCATATCTGAATCCAGTGGCTTGTAAACGAATCCCTTTTATATATGCACTCTAGAGATTTTCCCCAATAAAAGCAACACTATGCGTATCTTGTTCAGAAGTCTTCACATAAAAGATATAATTTACTCTTTCTTAATAGGAGGTAACAGCTTACCAGTGAATATGGGTTATGTAGAATTCTTAAGAAAGCAAGTCGGGGGGATGCTCTGAGTGACACAACGGGAGAACATAAAAAGGAAATATTCCCCCCCCCAAATTCATGATTTAATAATAAGGTTTCTGAAATATAACAAGTTTGGCTTTAATATTTTATTGAAAACCTTAACCTGGGAATGTATTTTAATATATTGCTACTTCTATTCTGTGCAGAATATATATTACTATTCTGTAGCACCTTCAATAACTGTTATCATATAGAATATTATACACATCCATAGAGAGCAAAACTGTGTTTACTATCCTGACATTGAAAAATATGCACCAGTAAAAATACATCCCAGCCTTAGCCACTATTCTTGCTATTCACTTTTCTTCACTATTCACAATTCTTATATTCTCTAGAATTCCTCATACTGACCTCAAAAATAGCAATATATATTATGTAGGTAATAATTTCTAAATGATGCCATAAAAATTTTGATTTCCAATACTATATAGAATGTCTTATTAAAATTGTACATCCAAATATATACATGCAAAAAGTACTTATTTTCTTTAGCTTGATAATATCACAGAGCATGATAATCCTTCATTTTGCCTGAAGAGGATTTTATTTTTCTTATCAAATCCATAAAATGATCATATTATTTTAAGTTGCTAACATGTAAAATAAAACACAATGTGATTTTTATTTGTAGAAGATGTCTCTATAGCTCATATCATTTACTTTAATGATTTTTGTTTTCTTACTCCAACATTTTCAAGTTAAATTTTATATTTATCTAGATGCTTTAAGACCAGGTAAATGTGCTAAAATACATTTTCAAGCAGCTTACTCTGCATAGACTGCTTTTAAAAATTCAAAACAGCCCCCATAGCAAATGTCATTTCTTTCATGGTTACAAAATGCAAACTCCAAGTGTTTTATCCTAATGAATAAATGAGTTTGTCCTTTATGTATAAAATATAGTTTGTGTTTGTTGCACAAGTTTTTAATAATAGATGAATTTTAAGTTCGTTCTAACATACTCAATAAAGTGTGATTAATCTGGTTTTTCAAAAATGCAAACTAGACATTACTATATTACTTTGCAAAATGCACAGCTTGCAACATTATTGTCTCAGTGGGATCTTAAATTGAATTGTAAAACGTGTCTTATTTCCAGTTTGATTTATGTAAGAGATAGCAGTGGCTAATGTCCCTTTTGAAGTTTCACTGCTTTGTGTGAACAAACAATATAAACCTAAAATTCATCATAGAGTTTATTAGAACCCCAAGCAAACTTTCCAAGTTATGTTTGACTGAAATGAAAGTTATGATGGAGTCAGAATACCACATTTTCAATGAAACAACTTTTTGAAGTTTACTGTTATGAAGGATTATACAATACATTTTTGACATTTTCTGTGATTTTTATTATGGTATTTCAAGTAATTACCAAATCATGTTTTTCTCTAAAAAAGCTTTCCTGTGCCCTGAGAATTAATCTATGATACCATTTAGCTTGGCTTTTTGAAGTAAATATCACCAGATAAAAGCCAGCTGGATCTGAATAATAGGATACTTGAATGAATGTATTAGTGTTTGAAAAAGAGAGTACAAATCTTCTAAAAAGATTAATTTCCATAAAAAAAGATAGCTCCCAGATCTACAAAAGAATAAATTCAAAAACATAATAAACTCTCAGAAAGAAAGGTAGATTAAAGTAAAAGCTGCAGCACCTTGTTACTGCAGCTGTTGTGAAGAAATGATTCTGTATCAATTACATTTGGTTGGTCCTGTAGGGCTCTTCAAAGCTCTGTGTGAAAAGCCCGAATACGGGATACATGTGACAGTGTAATAACTTCAGCGATTAATTTTGATGCAACGCCACTTTCATTCTGATCTTACTCTCAATATTTACAGTTTGAGAGAAGCTACAAAGGTTCTGATGGGAATATATGAATTGAGTAAGGACACTTTTTTCTTCTTCATTTATTAAAGATGTGGATATGAAATTTTCTTTGTCATGAAATATTGCAGCTTTATCACACAACATAGTTGCTGACATCATCATGTAAAAAGACCTGAGTTGGCCAATGGACTTTATTTTCAATATCCTGTTTCAAACATGTTCTCTAAAAAGGGCCATGAATTCTGTTCACAAAACTTCTCTACTTTTGTCTGTACAGTTACTAATAAGAACAAAGTTTGGTCATGCATAAATTCCTCTGGGAGGTAAAACATACCCTTCCATCTTGGATGACTCATGCTATTACTATATTTAAGACAAAACCAGAATAAAAGGTGAAGATAAATTGTCTTTTAACTTTGATTAAATCCTAGAAATATTTAAATCTGTTAAAAGAATTGACATGAAATGCCATATTAATATTACTTAATTTCAAATGCAATGGAAAGTATGGTAAAAAGAGATATAGACAATATGATGGAATAGTAGGTATATTTCACTTCGGAAGTAATTTCTTTATAAAAATTGCAAAATAATAACTCAAAAAAGAAAATCATTGTACAATCATAACAGCATAACAGCAAGAAAAGAAAAATCAACTAAAGGAGATTAGTAAATCATTTTGCCAATTACATTTTGAAACTCATTTGAATGTGTGGAGTAAAATAAACTGCTAATTTCCCTTACTCCCCTCCTTCCTTTTATTTTTTTACAGTACACTGTCAAAATCAACCCCAAAATGAAATGCACCCTAGTAATTGCATGTTCATTTAAACTTCACAAGTTGTTTAAGTATAGCTTGATATTTACAAATTAAGTCGACCATAATGAAAACATAAAGGACATATTGCCATTATTAGAAAAATACCACTGCATTATAAAATGTGTCAGTGTTTATCAGAAAAATATTTTTAAAGAGAAAGGTTTCCTTCCCTGCACTCATATTGACTACTAAATGGTTATGACTATTTTTAACAGTAGCTTAAGAATTTCTATATCATACTTATTCAAGAAAGCTGCTTTTAGTTAAAACATAAAAATGGTAGTTAGAAGGTTTCTGCAAACATAACTGCCATTCCATTAAGGAAATGGTGCAGCAAACAGTAAATAGTGGCCTCAAGGGAAATGTTAAGTATTGATTTTATTACTGTGTTGGTTGGTTTGTATTTGCAATTGTCAACTCTAATTTTGGACTATGCTTTAAGTATCCTTAAAACTGCTTAAGGAAAGGACAAATATTAACTGAAAAATATTGATAACTATTAGTTTTATAGGTTTAAATATCATGAGACTCTTCCTTTTCAGCTTTTCATAGCATGTCTTTTAAAAGTAAGAAACTTTAATTTCGCTACACACAGCAAATGAACCACCAAGTTGTCTTCATTAAGTCATATTACATACTTATTTTGTACACTACAAATCAGTATTTGATTCTAAAGTTAATCACTATGAAAAGCATAAACATGGTTACACACTCCTTAATTTAGTTTGGAAATTTGTTTTGAATTCATTGATATTAAAGTTTTGATTCACCTAAAAAGATATAAAATAGCTGTGAAACTAATTATGAGTCTAGCATTTTCATCATGTTGAAATAAACATCAACTCACAGCCTCATTAAATGTAAAATGATCAAATACTGAAAAAAGAACAAAATTTGCCAACGTAATATAATTAATATGCTTTATATTATGATCATCATTATCTTCATCATCACTGATTTCCTCTTTACGTTTCAGTAAATGACATTCGCACTTTTATGCTGAAGGTATAATTAAGAACACAGATCATTTTCTTAAACCATGCCAGAGAGCAACTATGTTTAATATGTAAATTTTCAACTATACCTACGGGACTGTAAATATAGTCAGTGTTAAACTTCTACAATTAACTAAAAGAAGTGTTTATGCTACACATAAATTTTAAAAATGTCCTCTGTGGAAATCTAAAGAGGTGCAAATTAATACTAAAAAAACCATTATGGCTTCTCTTTAGATTAAAAAACATAAAGTATTCTCAGGGTCACAAGCCACACGGTGTGCTTTAAACTTCACATATCAAAAATAGAAAGACAACCTATTGTAAACACATGCAAAATCTTGAATATCACTAAATGCCGACTCCCTACATCGTGAATCTGCAAAGAGGGTCAAAGGAAAACAGTCCCCTTGATTTTATGTAAAAGTCATACTTACATTGTATTTTTAAATATTTAGAGAGGAGAAATGGCTTAATGAAGTAAAACCTTGCTTTGACTAGAGAGAAGGGATTTATCTGTGTATACTACATGTTCAGTATGTGCTTATTGGACTGTTTCTTCATTCCAAATAATTAAAATTTGATGGATAAATATACAACAGGCCTATCGGTTCGACAACAGTCTTAAATCTTAGCTTGGCCATTTACCATATAGTTCATAATGAAAGTCATAAGGAGTATTTTTTCATATTGAAAATAACTTTTTGTTTATCTCCACTGTCAATCTTCCTTGAGACTATGCTTTAGCGTGTCTAAGACTTCCAAGTTTCTCATTTGGGACTTTTTCTTTCTTCTTCTCACTACCGTCATGGACTACAAGCATTTTTAAAGAAAATCCTGGAGTAAAACTTACTGTAAGTAGATACAGAATTTTTAATATAGATTCTAAAAGTCAAGGGTCTTGTTTATAATACATGGCTCTCTATATCAGTGATTCTCAGACACTTTGGTTTCAGAATCTCTTTATGCACATTGGTCATACCTGTCAATACATATCATGTTAGAAAAGAAAATTGAGAATTTAAAAAAATATTTAGTGATTGATTAAAAATAACTACAAGTTCATTGCATATTAGCATAAATAACATGTTTTGTGAGAAATAAATATATCTTCCCCAAAATGTACACTTTTGCAAAATTCTTTAATGTCTGGCTTAAGAGGAGTCAGTTGAATTTTCATACCCTCTTCTGCATTTAATCTGCTGTGGTGTAACAAATCATCTAGCCTCTAAAAAACTTAAGTGTATACTCATGAGAGAATGAGTTTTTAAAAAGTAATTAAGGTCTTAGTATTATTATGAAAAAAATTTTTTGACCTCTTGAACTCCCTGAGCCCTTGGGAACCCTCCTTTCCATGGGTCCTGTGACCACACTTCAAGAACTGCTGCTATATCTGATAACATTTTAGGACTTTTTAGAACATCCGGGTTATGTATTAATTTAGAAACTCAAATACTATCCTAGTATTACTTCAGACAATAAGTACAAGATTAGAAAAGTTGCTCTAAAGTTTTTTACAGAAAACTCATTACTTCCATGCCAACAATTGAATCTAAAAAAAGGTAGTAATAAGAAAGGTTACTTTTTTCCTCTAGACTTAATTTTACCTCACTAGGAATAATCGGTTATTAGTCATTTTGAGGTGGCAGACAAAGCATAGAATTTGGCAAAAGTTAGAGGTGATTTAAATATTATATTCACAGCCTTAAGCATAAAGATTCACTCTGTACCTCAAACACTTCATCTGGAAAGCGGGGATAATATCTATTCAAGAGCAAGCACAGAATTAAGTAAGATGATGAACATGAAGCATCGAACTTGTAGAACTAGGTAACTGATAAAGACAGCAATTATTAAGCAGAAAAGTCAAGGTTAAGATCATGTGACTGACTTCAGGTGTTGAAGTCAGACAGAAATGAAATGGGGATGAGATGTTAAAGAAGCTGTGTGAGCCTCAGTCTCTCATGTGTAAAATAACAATAACCAAGGATAAGTATCACATTATCACACAGATTACATAATGTGTGTATACAAAGCACCTGTCATATAACAGGTGTTATCAGAAGGAAGTGGAGAAGAAGGAAAAAGAAGTGCCTGGAAAAAAAATTTCCATGTCAATTTGGAGTTTATAAAATTATAGAAAGGAAATTATGGCCATTCTTAAGAAATATTAGACTTGAGAGGAGCAGATTTAAAAACAAATTAAAAAATAGTTAATATACTACGCACATTAAAAGAAAAAGGAATACAATTTAAAACTGGTAAGTTCTAGAAAACTAAGTAGAACTTGACCACCTCAGTTTTAATAAGGAAAATGCTATATTCCTCCAAGGAGGAACCAAGGGGTTCCTTAAGGCTCCATCTTTAGTCTCTGCATCACCTAGGCTTACCCAGTGCGTGGTCCAGAATAGGCATTCCGTGAACTGGCATTCCAAATAAAGGTGATGCACTATAATTAGCATTATGTGATGCTCTGGAGTCTAGGAAACATCATAGAATTTAACAACATATGAACTTGCTAAGGAGCTGCCTCAGAGTTCAGATTTTTAGAAACAAGAAGAGTGCACAACAGTAATGCATAAGACCACATCACCACTGAATGATAGGGACAATTAACATGGGAGTTTGTGTAATGTTTGACTGACTAAAGCCAGGAATGAATCTGAGACAACATAAAAAATGCGGGGGGTTGTTTTTATTTTTATCGTTTTTAAGTTAGCAGTTAAAAAAGAAGGAGAGGAATACCTTTTTGTTGAAAATAATATAAATGTTCAAACAAATGTTTTGGGACCACTTACAATTCAGAGATGTTAATATACTCTGAAAACATTTTTCAGATTGTATAGATTCTACAGAATTCATCAGATATTTTATGTTCTAAAATATTAAGATCATCTGAAAGCTGCTATAAGCAATGGATCTAAATGATCTGTTATATCAATAATTGAAAGAATAGAAACCAACTCATTTCTAGATGACTCAGCTAATATGTCATAATTGGTAAATGAAAGCCACACATTCCAGGTAACCAATAACATTCCCAGTGGCCTTTTTATTTCTACCAAAATTTCATTTCTAGGTTACCAGATGCATCCAAAGCAAGTACAAAAAAAATAATTTTTAAATGGAAAACTGTCAAATGAATGTTGCCCATTTCAATATTCAAGAATGTGCTGTTGAGTGGGAATATACAGAAGAAAAAGAAAATAGCAAGATAATGTATGCTTTCAGCCAAAAGTATTCATAATTCTAACGTAAAGGATTTTAAAGGTCAATAATGATGGAATAGTCCCATTTCTCATCATTGTTTCCCATGGTGAAGTAAGTAAAATATCTTAAATATCTATTCCTAACTATGGAGAAGAATCACTCTGGGTTCACATTAAATTTGATTAATGCATGTGCTTTTGGAAAGCTTAAAATTCTCAATGTTCCTAAGAAAAACAGAATCTTGAATTTTTCAGTTAATTACTTGATTACTGTAAGCATATGTTAATAATATATTTTCCAATTAAAAACCTATGTAGTGACGTGGATGGACCTAGAGTCTGTCATACAGAATGAAGTAAGTCAGAAAGAGAAAAACAAATAACCATATGCTAACGCATATATATGGAATCTAAAAAAAAAAAAAAGTGGTACTGATAAACCTAGTTGCAGGGCAGGAATAAAGAGGTAGACATAGAGAATGGGCTTGAGGACAGGGGTGGAAGGGCGAAGCTGGGGCAAAGTGAGAGTAGCATCGACATATATATACTCTACCAAATGTAAAATAGTTGGCTGGTGGGAAGCAGCCGCATAGCACAGGGAGATCGGCTCGGTGCTCTGCGATGACCTAGAGGGGTGGGATGGGGAGGGTGGGAGGGAGGCTCAAGAGGGAGGGGATATGGGGACATGTGTATGCATATGGCTGATTCGCTTTGTTGTTCAACAGAAACTAACACAGTATTGTGAAGCAATTATACTCCAATAAAGATCTATTAAAAAAAACCTGTGTGGCCATTTTAAAAAATGGAATAAAAGACAATAACATAAATTTGACTATTTTAGATGTCTCCTGTAAGTGGGATCATTCAGTATGTGCCCTTCTGTGACTGGCTTATTTCACTTAGCTGGGGTCAATGGGAAATAAGGTGATGCTAAACAACAGGCATAAAGTTTTAGTTAAACAAGAGGGATAAGAATCAGAGATCTACTGTACAACATTGTACCTATAGTTAACAGTACTGTGTGGTACACTTAAAAATTCAAGAGGGTGGATCTCCTGCTGTGTGTTCCTACCAATATAAATTAAATTTTTTAAAAAAGATGAAAGACTATAAGTACAGCTTTTCATAACTCTTGTGGTATGTTACATAAGATTCAGTTGACAAATCACACACGTTAAACACATCTGAAATACCCAAACATAAAAAGAAATAAACTGTTTGATTATGGGTATCACTAATAAGGAAATTCAGGGGAAGTTGTGGGCTCCTGCTTAAAAATATGACTATGGCACTTTATATAATACAAAATGGTTTCTTAAAAACATATACTTTACATAATAGATCTAGGAGTATATCATTGATTCTTACTGTTTTAAAGGAAGTTATTCCATTTACTAAATAATCGTGCTCAAATGTGTTCTTTTATAATTAAATGTTCAGAGATTTGGAGATATATAACATAACTACCTACTAAGGAAACACCATTTTGCTTTTATAGATATTTTATTACGTCAATGGAAATTTCTCTGTATCCTTCTATGACTAAACTCATAAGCTATAACATAGAAATTACTATCAACAATGTAGACCAGCCATAAAATTCAATTAAAAATCCCTACATTTTAAGCAGTTATAGTAGCATAATGTGTAAACATGAGCCGAAGTGATGTGTAGTTCCTAGAGCATGTCACATTTAGAAAATAAATGTTTTAACTCTTTCATTACTTACTCTGTGCAAAGAAATTTGGAGGGCCTTGTTTTACCCTTAGATCTAACTGAAAAACAGTGCATTCATTAAAGAACAATGGACATGCTCAGAGTCTGTCTAAGTTAAATCTGTTCAGCAATATTATCGCCAGATGTTTTTGTGCTCCAAAACATATATCCCTTGTTACTTCATTCTTTCAACAAATATTGGTTGCAGGCACTGTTCTAGGCACTGGGATTAGCAATGAGCAAATTGGATAACAAAATCCCAGCCCCCATGAGGCTGACATTTGAATAATATTATGCTAGATAAATTACATGGCACGTCAGATTGTGAAATGCCATGGAGAATGTAAAGCAGGAAAGGAGGGGGCTTCCCTGTGGCGCAGTGGTTGAGAGTCTGTCTGGCGATGCAGGGGACACGGGTTGGTGCCCCGGTCCGGGAACATCCCACATGCCGCGGAGCGGCTGGGCCCTTGAGCCATGGCCGCTGAGCCTGCGCATCCGGAGTCTGTGCTCCACAACGGGAGTGGCCACAACAGTGAGAGGCCCGTGTACCGCAAAATAATAATAATAATAATAATAATAAAATAGGGTTGTTGATAAAAGTCTTAAAAAGAAGGTCACATTTTAAGGAGACAAGAGAACAAGATCTATGGAGAAGAGGAATTCAAGAAGAGGTTAATAGCAATGCAAAGACCCTGAGACAGGAGCATTCCTGGGATATCTGAGAAAAGACAGGGAGGCCAGAGTGGCTAAAGTTGAGTGAGTGAAAGTGAGAGTGGTAGGGAAGGCAGTCAGAGTGAAGAAGAAGCCAGGAGCCCATCATGCATAAGATTACAGGCTATCAAGAGGACTTTTATTATTTTACTCTACATGAAATGGGAAGAACTGAGATAGTTATATGAAGAGGAGTGACCTGGTCTGACATAGGTGTTCACAGGACAACTCTACCAGTTGCAAAGGAGTAGCCAGGAAGCAGGGAATCATGTTAGAATGTCTTCACACTGATCCAGGCAAGAGGTGATGAAAGGGTAAGAGATGGGTGGATCTGGGAATACATTAGATGTGGGTATAAGAGAGGCAGGAGTCAAAGATGGCTCCAAGATTTGGGGCATGAGTAAGTAAGTAGAAACATGCAGTTACCAATAATGCAGATGAGAAGATTGAGGAATAAGCAGGTCTGGGGTAGGAAGACCAAGGATTCCTTTCAGAGATTTTAAATTTGAGATGTCCCAAACTGAGCACTTCCTCACAAAACAATTTGCCACAGGCAGAGACACTAACCTTGAACTCTGTTTTCTTCTAGGCACTCTAGGTCAGTGGTTGATGAGTAGATGATCTCGAATTATGCTCTTCTTTCACGCCTTGTTTTTTTAGGCTTTAATTGGAAATAGTATATCTTAAAAAATAAAGTAGTTTAATTTTTCTTTGTTTTCATGATTCTTACTCATTAACTCATTTTTCACTTAATTCAATTACTGAGTTGTCACTGCATGTGAGTCCCTACTCCAAACACGTGTGAATACAGAGAGGAGACGGTTTGGCCTTCAAGGTGCTCACAGCCTATCAGCGGAAGAAGAAAATACCGTAGTGTTTATACATCTTGAGGATTTGAGAAGCAAAGCGGAAATGTATGGTTTATACACACTGTCTTCATATATACGGTTCAATGCATTGTGCTTATAATAACTGTAATCTATGTGAATTTTAGAAAGTATACAAAGAAATGGATGATAGAAGGAAGACTATGTTGTTTTATGAAAATTGAAACAATGGCATCATGAAGCCCAAAGAGTAAAATTATCTCATTATGTTGTATTAGGGATACATCTTCATTTGCCATTTACAGGTATGAACAAGGCACTCTAGGTCAAGTGCATGCTCCCTGGAGTGGGGAAGTTCTCCATAGAAAAGAGAACATTAGAAATGTCATCTAATGAAGGAAAAATGACATCACTGGCAGAGGAAACAGCAAGTTTGAATTTACAGAACTGCAAAAAATAAATAAATAGAAAACTTTGTGGCTAAATAGGTAGCTAGACCTTTGAAGGAAAGGTTGCAGCAGTAGGAGGGGAACATAAAAGGAGGGTTCAGCAACATCACATTTAAATTTAATATTTATTTTCAATGCCAAAAGATTAAAAATTAAGTCTAAATCAAGCTAAGGAAAACTGGTATTTTGAAAAATAAATGTCACTGAAATAAACCAGTCACTTCTAATTTATTTATATTGGTTTACTTCTCTAACTAGTCTAGTAAGGTATCATTTCGTGATGCAGCAGGTTTTAAGGGCCTTTCTGACCTAGAATCTCATGGCACTTGTTTGAGGTGGTATTCTCTATTATAAAACAACACTATGCGTATTTGTACACTAATGTGGTGTAATACCTACCACTTGCCGCAGAAGTTTAAATGTACATAATTTTTTTTTTCCCCAGTAGAGACAAACATTATTGGAAAAGCCCTCCCCAGGCTCTTCCCCACCTCTGTCGTGATTTCACTGTCACCAGTTCACCCTGCTGGGTGTGCAGACTTTGGCAACCAATCAGGTTTCAAATCTTAGCTCAGCCACGTCCAAGTGTATGACATCAGGGAATTTGTTTGACCTCTAGGTGCCTCAGTTACCTCCTAGGTGAGGAGATGACCATCACTCTCCCTGCCTCCTTGTCACACTGTTGTGCTGAGTGGCTGACATGTAAAGCACAATGGCTTGTTCATCCATAGGAATTGCTCAGTAGTTGAAGGCACAATTATTAATGTGAGCAGAATCCTTTTGTTGAATGAAGAGGATAGAAATAAAATTAGTTAAACATCTTCTACTAACATGCAGTAGCTGTAATACTGTTTCCTTGTACTGTAGTCACTGGGAACTTGTAAAGATCTAAAACTGGAGACGATGTAAATATTTTGATAAATTTTACTATCTAAAATGTATTAATGTTTACTTGTCTATTCTATAAACTGCATTTGTGTTGTGGAAAATGTATATAAATGACTCTTTATTAAATGGTTTACATCATAAATCTTGCCCTAAAATAATGTTCAATTGGGTCATGATTAAGTTGCCAGTCCTCAAAAGGCTATTTAAGCCACTACATACTTCAAAAATTGTATTTTCAACACTTTTCCAACTTGAACTATCATTTATCATGTATTGAAAATAGAAAACCTATTTTCATATTTCGAATTCCAACTCAACAGAGACCCTCCTTCAGCAGTAGTGAAAATTATGTGGGAACAGTACTCCCAAGCACCAGAAATCTGCTAATTTTCCACATTTGTAAAGGAAAATAATCTTAGTACAAAATTACCTCCAGTTATTCTGACAAATTATTCATTCTCAAATCAGGGTTGGTACTCATCCTTTGAAAGTCTTAGAGTTATCCTTCCCTATATTTGCATAAATTTCTTACTTATATCGGGATACAGCTCAAAATATATCACTTTCCTGAACCACACAACTCTATCATTAAAATCTAAGGATAAAATAAGTCAAAACCTGACAATATTATTATAATTTCAACCTTCACACTGATAATATAAATAAAGAGACAAATGAGCATTCATTTCAAAATTGAGTTTTAACAGAATGGCAGAACTGCACTATTCACATATTTAAAACAATCTAATACCACTTCAGACAAAATTGCTGAAATTCTCTGACCCACAAATTAGAGACAAGTGAATAGCTAAATCAAATGAATTAGGAGTAAAATTTCATTAAATGTAATGTAATTCTGGCATTAAAAGAGATTTATGAACTCTACAACCTGAATGGCAGAAATACTATCAAACAATTCCTGGGCTTTCTGGGAAAGAAAATGCTACCCCTTCCCCTGTTCTGAACTAAAGCAACAGACAGCAGTTTTGTATCCCATCTACTCATGTACCATCTTCAGAGTTTAAAGGAATTTTAAAAAGGCATATGCCTTTCTCGAACTGGAATAGTACAGCAGGAAAGATAAATTAATATATCTCTCCATGTGTGTATTATTATGTGTGCAGGTAAATAAAATTGACTTCAACTCCCCTGAATGATGCACCTTCTTACTCTCTGTATTTATGTTATTTTGAATCAGTAACTTTATTAATGTGAAAATGGTCATACTCATTGATTCCATACTAATTATGCCAATATTAAACATTTTATTTGTGTGTGAGTAAAAATAACAACTTTCAGATTCATTGTATTACTTCTTTACACACACACACACACACACACACACAAATAAAGAAATTTAGAGGACTGAAATCTAATGTGAAAAGGGTTTGAATAATAAAGATACAAAATATATGAAGTGAGAAAGCAAATAAAACTTTTTATTATAATTTCCATTCTGAGTATCAAATCATGGTCTGTGGCATTAAGGAGTAGGGCCAAAAAAATCAGATGACAATATCTCAATATCTTAATCTGTTATTTGACACCACAGAAGGAGAAAATATGATTATTTGTGCATTTGTCACCAAAAATAGTGTAACTAAAAGATTCAGATATGCTTGATTACCTATGACCAATTAGAAACACACTGATGTAGAAAGAATATAGATTTCAAAATCAAACTAGTAGATTCAAATCCTTCTATTCACTAGCTTGGTCAAGTCAAAACAAATTTCAGAGCTTCTCTTCAAAATACTGCAAAGCATGTACAAAAGATATTCATTCACAAATAATGGTCATAGAAGCTAATTCGGCTGGAAAATGTTTCTAGCTTTTCAAATTATACATGCCTAAATCTTGAGGTACAGGTGGATATATTTAGCTTAATACAAACTTTCCACATGATTTTGATTTGCTTGCACTTATCATTATGAAGCCATAAAATGAGGATCCAGGAATCCATGTCACATAGAAATATCTAAAAGGCTGTTATGTTCAGAATGGTCATTGTGTATAAATTATATAAACACTTTCTAATAGTCAAAAGTTTTCCATAGATGGAATCGTGTAATGGATATGAGATAACTAGTGGTTTTCAAGTTTATACTGACAAACACATGTAAAGGGGCCTCAAATCATGAAAAGTTAATTAGACTAGAATTCAGTAATTTTCAAAACTGGCTTTTTATTGGAATCACCTGGAACTTAAAAAAAAAAAAAACAATACATAGACTCCTACTCTTAGAGATTATGATCTTGCTGGTTTGAAGTAAGTCCAGGTATTTTTTTAAGACACCCCCCGCACCCCAGAATATTCTAATGTGCAGTTAGGACTGAAAAACTTTGAACTACCTGAACTATATGGTCCCTTTGACTCAGATTCCATGATTCTAGGAAAAATCCAATTTAAATAATCACATATGTTCCAAAGTAGTTTTACCTTATACTCTCTATTAATCCAGCACAGTTCAAAGAATTAGTAGGCAAATAACAGTGTTGGTTCATGGCACTTTTCTGGAAATGGTTTATTTACAAATGCCTCTGCCCATTTTACAACCTTTTTGCCTGCCTGAGGCAAGCTGGTAAGAACTTCTGGAATCCACAGGGAGATGGGAAAGTCTCCCAGGCATTATCAGAGTGATTAATATCTGATAAGCCTGCCATCTAGGTGAAAACCACTAAAACAGAAATATTTTGTCTCCCTTTCGTCAACAGAAAAACACATCATGGGAAGAATATATTATTTTTTAAATTATTTATGTTGCATTACATACTTATCTTTTAAACTGTCCTTCAACATCATACTACATAGTAATTTATTACTAACTTTGTTTAGCTTTCTGGATTTTCTTTTTTTATTTGTCTTGTAATTGTTCAAGTTGATATATGAATTTTATGCTTCAGATATAGAATGGAATAGGAAATATGTTTTGATATTTTCACCTATTTTATACTACTTGGTGAATACCTGTTAGATCAGAATCTCCTTCATCCATCTTTTTTCTAAAGAAGCAAAAACAGAACATTATTGCTATGTTTTTAAAGACTTCTGAGGACTTTTTATGATACAAATAAAGTTAAGTGCCAAAGTGATACCATATTATCAGTTCAAAATGTTTTATGGTTTGTAGTCTAAAAGTAAAGATGAGGAAAATGGCATTTCACACCTGTGAAGCTAATGCAATCACCAATCCTACAGAATATTTTAAGAAAGTGTACAATAAATTTTGTTGTCAGTTGCCAAAACATACTATATCAACATTTGGCTCTTTTATGTATGTTGTGTAAATTATATAATATTATTTTACATAATTTGTACAATGCTAAACAGTGAGGAACTGTTAGCCATATATTTCATACAGTAAATAGTCCCAAATTTAACATGAATCTAATACGAAGGGAATACTATTACGTCACGCAAATATATTGACTAATGGTTATTTGAAGGCACGGTGAAAGTGGATTATCAGGTTACAACCTAGAGGGTAACCTCTAGGGAGGGTAAGAGGGAGACGCAAGACGGAGGGGATATGGGGATATATGTATATGTATGGCTGATTCACTTTGTTATAAAGCAGAAACTAACACACCATTGTAGAGCATTTATACTCCAATAAAGATGTTAAAAAAAAAAGTGGTACTGTCAAAAAAGAGTGTTTTACTCTCTGGGAAACTAAACACAAAACCTCCTATATCTTTCCAACATTTCCTCTAATAATTAAATTTTGTTTTGTGTATCCAAGCATGGATATTTCTTAAGGGGGTTTCTAAATAAATACAGAACAAACTACAACACTGCAAGTCACTAAACTATTTGGCCAAATAGGAAACATTGTTAAAAGAAAAATCTGTGTGTGTTTTCTTTAATTACAAAGACCCTATCTAATTTTAACTGCCTCCTTTTTTTCTTAATAATGAGCTGACCTTCTATTCTCCTTAACCCTTTTTTATCAAAGCCATCTACACCCACTTTGCCTTCTGTTTCTCTAATCTGCAATTATTTATGTTTTCTTCATGCTGCTTTGTCCGTCGTGGGAGCAAAATTGTATTTGGTGAAATATAGAGATAATTATACCATGAACCCAGCAACAAAAAGACAGAGCAGATGTTACTTCAGACGTGCTAAAAGTCCTCCTGCTTAATGTGCATACACTAAAACACTGAGCAGAGTCATCAAAAACAATATCTAATCAAGGCAGTTTTAGACATGCAAATCTTTTTAACACCGAAGTTAAATGGAGAAATTCTCTCAATAATATTTTCAGTACTCACCATGTGCTTGCCAGAATAATTATATTAGGTAGTGATTTCTAATTAATATAATAAATGTGTGAGTCCACACTGTTTCTATCCCATGGTGGGGTAGAAATCTAGGGAGGCAGAAATGGAGATCATATGCTATGAGTTAATAATACAATGCACAATGTTTTCATTGAGAATGTGCTTCCATGATGCCAAAACAATCTCTTTGAATAGTGTTAAGTTAATCAGTAAAATTATTTTATTCTATTACATGCTTTCTTTTTATTCACAGTGAATCCTTTATATCATCTATTCAATTGGTTATGGAATTGACAGAAGTTAAGATCAGTTTCTCTTTGCTTAACTTAGTATATTTCCATCTATGATTGATTCATTTTTGTTTTTTAAATGTGTGGGTACATAAATATGTGAGTGTAACTATCATGGCATAATGGTTGCTTTTTTGGCAAAAACTGAAAATAATTTTTGACATATTGGATTTAAATCAATGTTAAATCAGGAAAATCCAAAATGCTTATCATGCTGTGCAGTGAATAAAAACAATTCCAAATACACTGGTTTAAAGTCACTGCAAGAGGGCAGTATTTTAATGGCATAATTTCCACTGAAAGAAGTGTGCCTACACCACAGGATGTAAAGCCCCTTCTGAGATCTAAAACTTAGTGGACTCAGCACACCAAACCTCCCTCCTGGTGAGTGTTAAATGTCTGCATTGAGTGGCTGGGCTGGGCATCACTTTCAATGTTTATTTTAGGAAAATGAAGTACCTCTCTGCAAGGCCATGATAGTGGAACTGAAGAATTCCATCATGTTAAGAAGCATATAACTTGTTCTCCTTCCTGTGTTACATGCAAAGTCTAAAATAGAATAGTGTCTGGTTTATACAAATATCCACTTTTAAAGCATTATATGTTAGCCAATTATAAATGGGATAAATGTTCTAACAGCTAATATTTTATATATATTGCCCACTGAGAGAAATATATTTTGTATGTTGGAAATAATACATTAGTCCAAAATTTATGTTTTAATCAAACTAAATTATGTATGTGATATATATGTGATATATATACTATGTCCAGTGTAAATAAAATTTTGAACATTACATGTTGTTTCTTTAGTATGAAGGAGAATGAAAGCTTATTTGTATTTTTGAAAGAATGTGAGAGTAGCTTTGAAAATATTGATATCTCGATCAATGTTGAATCTAATATAACTGTTGATATGACATGTCTAGTCAGTCTCTTCTAGTTAAGCTATTAGGTCAGGTTATGAGGGAGTTGATATGATAAGTTCACCAAAATTGTCTGATGTAATGAATATATTTTAAAAAATTCTACCTATAAAGCTTAATGTTACCATATTCAATGAATAGTAAAATGCAATATAAAACCATGTAATTTAACAATCTTCACTAATTATTGACGTTTTCATATCTTATTTTCCAATTGGTTAATTTTTCATTTATTTTGTATTTCAAACAATACTTTAAAAACCTGAATGCATAGTTACCATAAAAATACTTATTAAATTGAGAAACACCACATCAACTGATTATTAAGTTAAAAAAAATGAACTAAATGTTCTAAAAGACAAATAAACAAGGTGAATTATTGAACTTTCTGCAGTGGAATTTAACTTCTTTGATATTTAGTAGGCCAAACAGAACCATTGAAGACTGAATGCTAATTGTAACTCTACCAACTTTGTCATCCACGCACTCAGAGAATGGATAATTTCTCATGAGGCTAAAATGTTAAACGCTACCTTGGAAAGGTAAAATATCCAAGTACTGGGATTCTGTTTTTTGATTTCCAATCACTTGGGCCCTTTTAAGAATTAAGACTAATCACCGTGATATAATCAAAACAGAAAAATAAAAACATATTTTGTCGCACCTTGATTCTTGGTTTCTAAAGAGAAGTTATCTCAACCAGTAAAAACTCCACACCTTAGAGAAGCCAGGTGTCAAATGGCAATGGAGCTATTCACTCATTTAGCTCCTCCTACATCAAAGGCACTATCTTATCATCTCTAACATCATATCCTGCTAATAAGTCAAAACAAAGGGACTTTCAAAGGAGCTATTTTGCCCACTAGTATTTGAATCAAAATGGTAAACACAAATACTTCCTTTGATCTCATTTAGGTTTTTGCCCCCCATTGACAAGGTAGTCTATAAATATAGACATGTATGAAGCAATATTTATGCAAAACGGCTTGAATTCCAGAACCACTAGAGATGTGGCTCACTTTAATCAAATGCATTATATTAAAATGTTACCTAAGTAGTGGATTGATTTAAAACCTGTTTCGATAAAAGTCCTGATTTACATGAAACATTTCAGGAAAAATCCATAGATGAGTATGCCTGTCTATTAAAAGAATCTAATGTTTTACATGTTTAATATATTTAGTTCACTGAATCAATAATCATATTTTAAAAGTACTAAACTTTTCCACTACTTCAACATGTTCTTCATACTAGGAGTATATTCCCTGTCTTGAAACATACACTATTTTAATGCAATATGATGTTCATTTTTGAAAGAGATAAATAACAGGATATGATTTTTTATTGCCATAGGAAATATTTGGGTATGACTAATTTCTCTTTCCGAAATCCAAAAAAGGTCAGTAACTAGAAATATTTTAAAATTCAGAGAGTTAAAACATTCGGTTTAGTGTAATTTGAGTATAGCTTTTGAATATTTTAAACTTGCTAAAGTAATATTTTGTAGTGTAGATATCTAGAAATTGATTCCTTTCCATATAATAAAATAGGTATTCATACAATATTCTCAATTTTTTATCAAAGACATTTTTTTCCCACAAAAAAAGCTGGCTCACAGTACATTAAGAGACAGATGTTGTATGACATTGTGAAAGATTAAGATTTGATTCACCCTGTTCACCAACTCTAAATTACACTTTCATTAATGAAGAAAACAGGTTACAATGTCCCTTTCTTTCCCCATGCAAAGTCTAGAAAAAGAATACGGAGAAGGGAAGAAGACACATTGTCTTCCAGATTTTCACTCTGTGTAAGTGAAAGTGATTTTTGAACATGGCTGCTGAAGACAAAAGATGATGTACCAAACTGAATAATTGTACTCTGCAGGGACTGTGGATGTCTTCATTGTGTCTGGTAGAACTTTATAGCTATGCTGTGATGGTCTGGCAGAAGTGACACATCTACCACTGAGGCTGCAGTTTCAGACACAATGATCAATAATGGTGTTTCTCCAACTTAGCACTCACTTCCTTTGCTAGTTTACAGAGGTGCTAACTCTTCTTCTTTTGGTATCAAAATAAATGTTATTAGGGCTTCCCTGGTGGCGCAGTGGTTGAGAGTCCGCCTGCCGATGCAGGGGACACGGGTTCGTGCCCCGATCCCGGAAGATCCCACATGCCGCGGAGCGGCTGGGCCCGCGAGCCATGGCCGCGGAGCCTGTGTGTCCGGAGCCTGTGCTCCGCAACGGGAGAGGCCACAGCAGTGAGAGGCCCGCGTACAGCAAAAAAAAAAAAAAAATAAAAAAAAATAAAAATAAATGTTATTACATAGAATGATGAAACTTGCAATAATACATCATAGGTATTATGATACATATCTGTATATATACAGAGAGAGACAGAGACAGAGGGACAGAGAATAAATTGAATGTAACCTTCAATCATTTTTTTTTTAAATTGAATGTAATGAAGATTTTGTTTAAGCTGCCCATTTTAATACTCCATTTACCATGTTTCTTACCTGGTAAGAATTGACTCTTACTAAAGCAGTTCGACAGCTGTCAGTGCAATTAATTACATTTATTTTAAAAATAGTAAATGTTAATCTTAAGCTTATTCTCAGGAAATAAAGGTTCTAAACTGGAATTATTTTCAAGGATTAGAGAATCTAAAATAGGAGTAGTAAAATGATTACCAATATGACAGATATAAAAAACCTTCCTGGTAGTTTGAATACAAAGATATCAAGAGGTAGAATGAGTGTTGAATTTATGTTGTGGAAAATTGGTCCCAAGTTGGTTTTCTGCTTCATCAGAAAGCACTTTTGTCTTGTATGCAAACAGTTAATGAAGCATGCTAACACTGAATTGTTTTAACTACTGTTAGAAATACTTCGCGTTTATTCTTCTTTTATCTTTTGGGAAGTTTTAACACCAACATAGGGAGACACCCTAAATTTCATAACTCAATTCTATTTTTCAGGTAGAATGAAAGAATCATATAACTATTTGTGATTTAAATATTTTTATTTTCATTTATGAATTATTTTCAAGTGAAAAGCAGCAGAAGATCCATCAATTTTGCTGCACAATAATAACTGTATGATGAGAATAATCTAGTCATTACATCTTTATCAAGAAGCCTACCTTTAGTTTGAGTATTTTGAAGCAGTGAGCCTTTTGATTTAGTTTTTAAAGCCTCTGGCAGGTGGCAAAATTTTGTTCCAACAACATTCATGTGATTGAGAACAAAGGAATTCTTTCAAGAGGTTTGTGGTTTTACCTTTATGTCACTTTCAAAGAAAACGGGATGATCATTTCTTTCATATTAAAATTAAAATTAACATAAAGGGAAGGAAAAATTACACATTATAGCAAATAATTGCGCTTAAAAAAGAGCTTTTCATAGATTTATTCAGACTATACTTCATACTCATAAAAACAAGGTGTTCACCTGCGTAACTTTTTCACAACATGAAAATTTAATCCTTACTTTGCATGTCTTCTATTTGATATTAAAAATTCCCATTTTAAATTCAACTGTACAGGCTCATTACTGTTTTGTATAAAACATAACACCTTGTATGCTGTATTCTTAATATAAGTGAGTTATGTTGTACAGTTACTAACCCATGTCATTCTAAAATAGTTTTTCTAAGTGCCTCAAATAAATGCATTTCTGATATAACTGTTACTTGGAAAAAAGAAAGTGTGTAAAAAATATTGCACTAAAATATGCCTGACTTTAAAAGCCAGGTTTAACTTCAATTATCATCAAATATGATTAGGATTTGTCTCTTAGAAGTTTGGTTATTGGTGTTTTAATTCTTCCAGAAAAAAAATATTCTTGATAAAATTCTACTCTTGAAAAAATACTCATGGTAAACTTACTTCGCTAAGTATATACAAAGATTTTTACCAGCAATAACACATATAGTCCTATTTCAGGGCCAGTACCTTATGGAGAATAGTTAAAACGTGATAAATTATAAGATACCAACAACATTCATAGAGCATGTCAGGTGTGCAATTTCAAAGGAACAGGGGTCATAAAAAATCAAAGAATTTTTAAACAAGAAATTATGAAAATTATTGCATTCATTCCCTCATTTTAGAAATGAAGACTGATGCCCAGAACTATTAAATGATGAGCATTAACTCATCATCATGCCATTCTCTCATAATTTCCACATTCGTGGGAGTGATTTGTATCATGAATTAGAAATAACGTTAATATATTTGTAATAGAGATAACAGGTGGTATCTAAGCTGGCTGACCAGTCTTGCCAGCTAAGGCCATTGGGCTAAGTATAAAATGTGCCTATAACTATGTGCCAGTAAATCAAAAACTTCTTGATGTCCCATTTCCCATCTTCATTTTGAAACCTCTGCCAGATCTGGTGTTCCCATTTCTCATCCTGTTGCTCTCTGCTTAGGCTCTGTCTCTCTCCCCTTTGGTTTGACACCTCATCTGGACTGCCTGCCAGGCCTTCAATTTTAGTTCCACACATAGACATCATCTCTCAGATCACCTTGAGTCTGGGTTCCTCTGCCTGTAGGTCAGTCCAGTCCCCATTCATGTCAAGCCCACATCCTTCAGTCCCTCAGCCTAGCACCATGTTCTTCAACTATTGTGGGAGAGAGAATGACATAAGAAATAGATACATGTATTCAGGAATGGTCTCAGTGAAAAAATTCTTTATTTTTTCTATTGACCACTCCACCTCACATAGTCTGTAATCTTTCCTTTCTCTGTCCTTTGAAGACAAATCCCACAGACCTCTGATCCCTTTCAGTATTTAAAATGTAGTCTAAATCAAAATGTTAATTTCATATCCAAATTAAAGTATCTCCTTCCTCCTACCTGAATCTTGGTTTCTGGCTTGGGTCCTGCAATAGGGAAAGACAGCTAGTTTGATCTATTTACTTTTTTTTTTTTTTTGGCACTTTCACTGCCCCCTTTCTCTCTGCTATTTTTCTATTTCTGGGTTTCCCTTGCATCTCAACACTGTTGGTCTCTCCAAAGGGATAGGAATAAGGGGAAAGTGTGAGGGACAGCTGCCCAAAAGCTAATTCTTGCACTTTTTGTGGATTCTGCAGAGCCCCCATCGTCCTGAGTTTTCCTAAGATAGATAAGCATTCTATGTCCATTTTACAAAAAAAAAAAAAAAAAAAGAATATGTGGACTTAGCTAAGAAGGTAATATGCAACAGAACTAGGGTGGAATTTCAGAACTTCTGATTTTATAGACTATAATGCATCCCAGATGACACTTTCACTCCAAGTTATATTTGTAGATGGCATTTATTACCATATGGCTACTGGAACATTCTTAAATTTTAACTTTTTTCTCAAGTCTTCAAATATAAATAGATCAATTAAAATATTCATTTTTTTAATGTCTCAGATTAGTTCAAGAGTGAATGATATTCCAAATGAAGAGTATAGTATATTTGTTCCCTTAATTTAACTTAAAACTAAATTATTCTAAAATCAGTGAGAACTAAAGCATAGTGGTACTTCAAAAGGAAAATACATTGGCTTGAGTATGCCAAATTTATTCTATTATTTTTTTTAATAATTATTTAGTGATCCATGCCATTGGGAAAACAGGAATCTTTAGGTGCATGGTCCATAGGGAATTTACTGCACACATACAATGGAATATAAGGGCCTAGTTTGGGGATATAAAGATACAAAGGTTTGGGTCTATAACTGTATCTTCCTTTAAGAAGACATTGTGTAATTGAGGAAGATATGAAAGGAGATCTAATCCACATGCAAATTTGGATGAAAGATGTAAAAACTGAGTTTCTTTTTCTCTTTTGCTTTATTTTAAATCTGAAAGGAGAAAAGTAATAACCCTTTCTTTAAAACAAAAAACATTTTATAATAGAGGTGTTAAGCAACAATACTATAATAAATTTTATTCTAAGCCACTGGTAAATATGATAATAAATATGAAGTAGATTATTATGTGTCCAGTCCTTAGATGAGAACTATGGAGACTAAAAATTAGAAATAAATAAGGAACAATGTTCCTTCAGTCTAGATTGAAGACTGAAAGACATGTATGTAATATTAGCTAGTAAACACAACTAGTAAGCTGAGGTCTTCAAAAATTGACTTTTTATCTTAATAGATACAAAAAATACATAATTAAAAATCCTTTTTCAATATTAAGTTAGTAAAAGAAGGAAACATTTCATCTTGATAAAATACTTCAAGATACCCTCAGAGAATAGCATGCATGAGAGAGAAATAAGAGACACATACTCCATAAATACAAAAGCAAGAAACTAATATTCAACTTGTTTTCAAAGATTGGATAGCTCACTCAGATGAGCTACAAAAATATAAAATAAGTAGCAAAACTATCCTGAGAGAAGAGAAAAAAAGTGTTCTAATTTGCAGTTGATATGATTGTCTTCCTAGAATTTCCACGTTGAAAAGATGGAGTTTGGACAGCGTAATATTTAGGATTCTGCAAACCTTTTTAACCACTAAGTAGAAATAGATGATAATACCTATCTGCTCAAATATTAAATGAGAAGTAATCAACAAAGCGGGGATATTTGTATGTTTTATAGGGGCTTATAAAAATTATACTCTAAGTTATGTTTTACATTAATATTCTACTCTCTTGACTATGAAAGTGATGACAGTCACATATCATTGACTACTTAGTTCAAGGCCATTCTTTTATCCCTTCATCCAGAAATTAAAGATGTGGCAAAAGTTATTTCCATTTTTTATTTTTAGTCATTGAATACAATTGTATATAGGAACAAACTAAAAAGCATCTATTAGTTCCCAAACATGAATCTTAAATAGAGACCATCCATGTCAGTAACAAAAACGTACATGTACATATGCATTTCTGCATGCATATGCACTGGTGAAAAGTCAATCTATTACAATAACACAAAAACATGTAGTTTTGACATAACTGCAATTTTTCAAGATTTTTTCAAATATGGATAATTTTACATTATTAAAAATATTCGTGGGTTTTGTTTGTTTGACAGACACCTTCATTAAGCTGGATGTTTATGGTATGAATATACTGCTTATTTGATAACACTTCATCAACAAGAAACAAAAATATATTAAAAGGTCTCTCAACTGTCCCTAGAAATTCTGATGCTAAAGCTATCTGCATGAAACATATCAAGAAATGTCCTATACAGAGAAAACTTTGGAGAAGTTTTAATTTCTGAAATATTTGATCCAGGTTAATGTGTTTTTCTGATCATTTGTTTAATGTAAAATAGGAGAGAAATCTAACCTGACACTCACTCTCGTCTCTCTCTCTCTCTCTCTCTCTGACATTTGAGCCCCCTACGCACAACGCAAATCACAGTGAGAATGAGATTATGATGCAATGATCTCGTTGTGGACGTTGCATTATGGCTCAGGCAGTACATAAGCAGTCCCTCGGCACTTGTGCTTACAGCAATTTGAATTTCTCTAGTAGCGCACTATGATTTATGGCATATTTCAGACTTTCTCTTCACCAAGGGAGAACACTGTCAAGTTCATGAGAATTTTGCAACTAAGATAAAGAAGGGAAAGAAGAGCATGTTGAGTAAACAGGAATTTGTGGTTTGTTGTAATTTGGGCATTTAAAACTGGATTGGTTGTGAAATTATCTTTGACAGTTGTATTCAATATCATCCTGTATACTGAATAGAAAAACCGATGGTGTTTATTAGTGAATCATCCATGGGTTTATTCAGCCTTCAATTCACATGCAAAACACCTGTTTGAAGATCAAGAGTTAAGGTTTTAGTATTAATAGTAGAATAGCCCTTCAACAGGGACCCATATAAAATTATTGTGTTTATCATTTTTGAAACTCCTGTTCTGGCAAACAGGTGGTTTCTTATACCTGCAGTATTTCATTTCCTCATGCACAGCTGTGTGAGAAAATGTTTGATTTTATGAACCACATGCCAGGCTTGGCAATATTTTTATAATGGATGGGAAACAGCAAATTGTATTGCTTCATTTATTTTTCCTATACCAGCAATGTAAATTTTCAGATTTAATATTACATGCTTTCTTCATAGTCCACTTTTGTAATATAAGGAGGTGTTTCTCCAGAAATATGGATAATAGCATGAATTCATCCCTAAATTCACATGCAAAATAAAACACTGCTGATGAAAGCTTTTTTTCCCTCCTTTTTTATTATTATTCATAAAATTCCCTAGGTATGCATGGTGCTTTATAGAGCATATAAAAACACAAGGTCCCTGCCACAAAGAGTTTATAGTATAATCCAAGAAACATATCATGTAAAATAGCTCAGATGTATCAAATACATATTTTTTGAGGGACAACTGTAGGAGGATAAATTAAAAGATACTTATTAAAAAGGACACAGAATCACAAATGATTTTTTGTTTTTATATTTTTAGGACAATTTGTTGGACAAGGGTAAAAAAATGAATAGTGATAAATAATAAAGTTGGTAGGATATCCACTCAAATTTTATTTTCAAATGCTCCATAATTGATGAATTATATCCACAAAAATTTAAATGCTTTAATATATTTTGCTCCTAAATTGCTATAGTACTATCTTACCTCCCCTCTCCATAGCATGGAGGTTGATTTCAGTGACTTAAAGATACTGTTTACTTATGTTATATTACATTATGTAATCAGAAAATAGTATAAATTGAAAGCTTTTCATTCTGAGCCCTGCAATTAATCAAACTTAGTAAAGTAAGATAAAGAAAGGTAACATTATGTCTTCAAAGCCACCTGAGCTAGGTACTGGAAAAACTAAACTGGAGATCAAGTTTCTGTATTTCTAATTTAATTTTTTTTTAAAAGAATGAACGTTCTTTTCCCTATTTTAATATCCTGGAATGAACACTAAAGTAGAAATCCAAACAGCGGACCCTACCTCCAGTAACGCCACCTTAAAAGTCACAAAATGTCAGGCAAGAAATGATCTCCTCTGAGATTCAATTTACTCATCTGTAAAATGGAAATGCCAACAATATTAACATTTTATGTCTCAGATTAAATGAAAATGAAAAAGTAGATGTGAAAATGAGAATAAAAACTTTCCATAATAAAACCCTGGAATGCTGACATTGAACAAAATGCAGCTTGAACCTATCTCTAAAATGGAGAAAATATTCTACCTGGTAAAAATATAGAGGAATTCCTTGAGTAAAGAGAAAGCTAGCAGTAACAAGGATATGTGTACAAAGGTATTCTGGCCTAACTGAGCACTCATTCATTAAACATTCATTCAGGAGGTTTTGTTTTTCTTTTTTTTTTTTTTTTTTAAGTCTTTAGTATTTATTACCACTGTTTTTATTTACTTTTAAATTTATGTAATTTAAATTTTCATAGTGACTTTTTTTTAAACAATAAGCTTACAAAAATTTTGACAATTTGACAATTGATTCTTGTGAACCATCTCCAGCTCACTACTCCCAGCTGCCCAAACTCAGAGGTTGTATATATCAAAGCTAGCTCAAGTCTTCTTTTAGTTCCAACATCCCACCATTTTCCCCTTGGAGAATTTATTGAACAACCATATACTAACAGCACATGTCAGTCAGTGCAGCCAAGCCAGTTCTGCCCTTGTCAAGCTGGGATGCTCGTGTATCAGGATGGGCATGAAGCAAACAGACTTGCAAATAAAGATATCATTATGAACTTTTCAAAGTGCTACAGAAAGAACAAGGTGATATGGAATGGAATGCGTTAAGGGCAGAGTTGGAGAACTAACTTAAATTTATCATTCAGGGAAGACATTTAAGCAGGAACTGGAAAATGAATAGGAGCTAGGAAGTCAAGAACAAAAAGAATTCTGGCCTACTGGTCAGAATTAAGAATACTGGGGGAGGAAGGTGTATATGTTTACAGAATTGAAGAAAGGCCAGTACGGAGAGAAGATAGAAGGGGAAGAATAACCCCGAAGGGTTTGGGGAGGAGAAGTGAAATACATTCTTCTTTATTATGCAGGGTCTTTCTGGCCATGTGAAGAAAGCTGAGTTTTACTCTAAGTACAATGAAAAGCCAATGAAGGCTTTTTAAAAGGCAAATCTCATGAATCAATTTATGATTTACAGTCATCACAGGAGCTGTTATAACAAGAGAGGATGATAAAAGATAAAGAGTGCAAGTGGGAAGACTGAATTAGGTGTTATTGCAGGGGCCACGCTGCGGGGAGCTAGCGTGGGTTACCACATAGGCAGTGGAGGCAGTGTGGAGAGGAAAATGAATCCTAGATATGGTTTGGAGGAAGAATAAACCAACATGGCGGTGTACTACGTAAGAAAGCATTTGCAAGACAGGGGCAGGGAGCCATATCAAGGATGATTCCAAATTTTCTAGATTGAGCATGTGGCTTAACAATTTTTTTAAAGGTTACTATTTACTAAATTTGGGGAAGACTGACCAAAGTCAGAGTCCATGCTGGGGCATGAAATTGTATTACTTTACAATTCATTTTGCCTGGGACAAATACTAAAATTCTTGGTATGGATCTTTAAATGGATGGGGGTACTCTAAATCATGCAGGGCAAAGGATATGATGTTAACACTATCTATACAATTTAATTCGTGGATTGCATAATTTTCTGTATGATGAAAACCAGGAGAATTGTTTTGGTCTTAGCAATCTAGAGTTCATGGGTTGTTGACCTGCTTTGAATAACATTAAATATATATATGGATATGGATACGTATATGTATATATATATATATTATAAGAGCAGTTCCAAGAAAATGGAAGTGGGGATGAGTGACAGAAACTATTTCTGCAATCCTGAGAAATACTTCACTTGATATAATGTCTAAGAACTGATATATGGAGGGAAAAAAAAAACTAGTTAAACTTCAGGTATTATTAATCCCAAATACGATATTGAAAAGAGACACAAAGGGGAGCAATAAACAAGAAAAAACAACATTAATATAAAATGCCACAATTCTAAAAATTCTTTTCAAGATAGTAGAAAACATTTGCATCTATCAGTTGCTAAAAAGGAAGTAAATGTTTTGAAGTTAATTATAATTAAGATATGTATTTGTTTCTAACTAAAATCATATACCATGAATCATAAAAGTAAATGTGAATATTTCTATATCTTAGGAAATTATCCAGAATGATATATTTTAAGATTATCCCTTATTCATGGTAAGCATAAAGAAGCTGTAAATTTAAACCATGAAATCATGTTTTGTTATGCCTACATACCTGTATAAAAGTCAATATTCAATTTAAAGTATAAATAAAATATAACTTCCCTTTAAAAGCTTGAAACTTACTTCCAATTCATAAGTATAAGAATAATTTAAAGCACTTTAGCACGTTATTTTATCTATCAATAGTAATTAACACAGTCTTAATCTGGCTAATGTTAATGACCACTGTTCTTCCGTAAATCCCAGTTAAACCAAGCTTATTAAGGGCTAATTAAAGGAAGTCTTATGTGCACTGAATAAAGTAATGTCTGTTTTTAGAGTTGGAGTACATATTTCGTCTGATAACATAAAATGAGACAAAACTTTTCAATTAAAAGTTTACAAGCTGGGGCTTCCCTGGTGGTGCAGTGGTTGAGAGTCCGCCTGACGATGCAGGGGACACGGGTTCATGCCCTGGTCCGGGAAGATCCCACCTGCCGCAGAGCGGCTGGGCCCGTGAGTCATGGCCGCTGAGCCTGCGCATCCGGGCTCCGCAATGGGAGAGGCCACAACAGTGAGAGGCCCGCGTACCGCAAAAAAAAAAAAAAAAAAAAAAAAAAATGTTTACAAGCTGATTATTGATTTCTAAAAAAAAAAATGTGCCAATGAAACAACTGACAACCTCACTCTTCCTATATATGTGTGCTTTTTACAGGTGAAGCAATGTAATCTAAACCTGGTAGCATATTTCCTGAACACTACACTAGGCTCAGAATGCAGCAAATAGTCAGTAAAACACCCTTTGGATATATTCAATCAGGATCAAATATTGCAGATCCTGGATAAGTATGGAATACTGAAGCATGTAGAGGAGGAAATAGGGTTTCAAATAATGCTGAGACGTTGGGAATACTAGAAACTCCCAACATTTCAGAAGATATTTGTGAGTGTGTATGTGTGTGCATACACTTTAGTATGTTATTTTTATTTTCTATTTAATAAACTTTAGTATAATGCTTCCAATGTGTCCCATCGCGTTCTGAGAAGTAATTTAACCCAAATAATCCCCAAGAGCCCTATGAAATATTTATAATTATTATACCTATCATATAGATGAGGACACTGAGACACAAAAGTTCTAAGATGCCAAAAATGTCGTAAGAAGAACAGTAAAGAACAGAGCCACACTTTACACCCAGGCAGTTAGGCACCATATTTTGTGCTCTCAACACTAAACACAAAGTTGTGTTGCCTCTCAGTTTTCACTTAAATGTTCTCATTCTCTCTCTCTCTCTCTTTCCCTCTCTCCCCACCTCTCTTTCCCTCTCTCTCTTCCTCTCTCTCCCCCCACCTCTTCCTCTCTCTCTCTCTCTTTTTCTCTCTCTCTTCCCACCTCTCTCTCTCTCTCTCTCATTGTCTCTGACCCTTGCTCTCTCTCTGCCTCCACCCCTGCCAACAACTCCTTTTGGGGAGGCAGCAGTAAATATTGCAGAGTACTGACACAGTTTGGTACAGTGTGAGGACTGATAGAAAAGGAAATCGGCATATCACTGGAAAGTTGTAGGCATGAAGATTAGGTACACATTAGAATTTGAGGTGAAGTATGAGTATATGACTATAATAGGAAACTCCCTGTGGTTATAAGAAAACAAAAATGATGTCGAACTACATCACGTGAGGGGTATTTGTTTTGTTTTGTTTTCAACTAAATTAGGAAAGAGGGACTTCCCTAGTGGTGCAGTGGTTAAGAATCCACCTGCCAATGCAAGGGACACGGGTTTGAGCCCTGGTCCAGGAAGATCCCACATGCCGTGGAGCAACTGAGCCTGTGTGCCACAACTACTGAGCCTGCACTCTAGAGCCCGCAAGCCACAACTACTGCACCTTCATGCCACGACTACACCTAGAGCCTGTGTGCCTAGAGCCTGTGCTCTGCAACAAGAGAAGCCACCACAATGAGAAGCCCGCGCACAGCAACAAAGAGTAGCCCCGGCTCGCCACAACTAGAGAAAGCCCGCACACAGCAACAAAGACCCAACACAGCCATAAATAAATAAATAAATAAATAAATAAATAAATAAATAAATAAATAAGGAAAGAATAGTACCTTGAGTTCTGAATAGTGTAAAAGCAAGTATATATATATATATATATATATATATATATACATATATGGATGGATAGATGTGTATATATATATATATATATATGTGTGATTCGAGGGTATGTGACATTTAAATATTTGTTTTTAATATGGTTTTATAGTTCAAATTTGGAGAAAAACAGATGTGATTTTGGTATTGAGGGATATTGTCATGCAAATCTATTTCTCAGGCGTAACTTGTATTAGGTGATGCATTGTTTTGACAAATTAGGTAAGATTACCTACTGAATGACTTCCTTACCTGTTTCTATCAATTCCTTTCTTTTCTAGTCATTGTTTTTGTTACGTTTATTTCTCAACATTAGTGATTTGTATCCAACTAATCAGAATTCCTGGTTATTGACTAAATGTAATACTGCCTGCACCACATGAGTTTATGATACAGAAATTTCAAACCACAAATCTCTCCAGATTCCTATGGGAATGAGTAGATGTTGTACAGTCTTCATCTTAAAAAGAATTTTTTACAAATAGATGACTCGTTCTGGCTGATCATACTTTGAAATATCATATTATTGCTCTGAATCACAAATGAGAAAATAACACACAATAAGGAAAGACCTGGAAGAATAAAATTGTTACGAAGTTCCCTACTACTCTGACTTAATTTCAAAAAACACTTCATTACAAAATTAATATTATTAGAAAGTAGTGATCTACATAAAATTGTATATGCACTTCTGTGTAAATTTACCTCATCAATCACAGCAAGTAGGTTTGGTACTATAAAGAGAAGATATTACCAGCAACATTTTCAATCATGGGGCCATATATCCAAAAGCAATCAATAAAAAAAAATACAGGAACTGACAAACAACTAGTCAATGGAATCATTTTTCCTGAAATACTTAGCAGTAGCCTTTTAAAGTAATTGCTTGTGGTCAATATTACTGTATTTCGGTCTGCTTGCTTGTTAAAATAGAATGGATATCATGTCCATTAATTTTTTTTGGCTATCAGAGGAAGTTTTTCACACCTACAATCAACCGTAAGGAGGGGTATGATATTAACATGCCTAAAAAAATCATCTTTTTGTCAATTTTACCAAACTTTTGAAGGTCAACAGATTTTTTTAAAGTGAGGGAGAAGAAAATGTATATTTTCATCAAAATGTAAAAGATACATATCCTTTGCTCATCCATAACTTACTTCTTAACAATTTCTCTCCAATTTGCGAAAGTAAAATGCTTCTTATTTTGAACTAACCATTTTGAGAATTTATGTCTTCAAAAAAACATGATGTCTCTGTGAGGAGTTCAATATCAGCATAGATTAAGCCAATTACAGGACACATCTTTCTCAGTTGATGGGAGAACTTAGGAACTGCTGAGTTACACTTTGTGATAAACATTTTGGAAGGTTGCCAAAGTTGTTATAAACATTTCTGAGCTCGCTTTTCCAGGGAACTCTTTTAAAAATCAATTAGAAGTGAAAGTCTTTCAATGCTGGTGTTTTAAAATGTCAAGCTTGTATTACTTTTTTCCTTGCTGTGCATCAATGGTAATATTTCAAAACCTGTATATTAAATTGATTATATTCTATAATTAAGCTATTAAAGAGGATAGAATGTACAAGTGTTCTAAAATTCACACCACAGTAGAACTGTTTTTTTTTTTCATTTTTATAAAAATAAGCCCAATTAGATTAAAAAAAAAGGGGGAGAAGGCAAAGAAAGAAAGCATGAGGTAAGATGAAAGTATAAATTGGCTATTCAGATTTTATTTTAAAAGAATACTCAAGTATATTATTGATTTTGAAAAATATTTCTTAACATTACAGGTCAACAGGTTAAAATAATAAATGCTTTATTTATGATTCCTGAGGTTAAAATAATAAATGCTTTATTTATGATTCCTGAATCTGGAATTTTTTAGAAAGTAATCTATGGTCAATGGCAGAGGATCAGTTATGAGTCTAAGTTTACAAAAGAGAGGTCTATTTAAAGATTTACTGTAATCAAGATTACAATATATTTATTTAAAAATATATAATATGATTTTAGATCATGTTATATGTGTACATGTACCTTATATGTGTACATGTTTGAATATGTGTGTGTACATGCTTAACTTTTTTATTAAAAGGGTATCTTGTCAATCTTTCCAAGGTAGTGCCAACATTTCATGCACAAAAAACAAGTTAACTGTGTGTTATCTATATAATGATGTTACATAAAATTAAAAATTTTAGGAAAACATAAGATTAAAATCATTAACTATCAAAAAGTGTGCTCATTTTCTCTACAAATGATTCACAACTTTACTGTAGAGAGCAAAGGATTAAAATTCCTCATGTATGTGTAACTAACATATTGATATTAATTGGTTTGTCCTTTCAAGTTGTGTTTATCTCTTCATTTCCATCACAGTTTCAAAGGTCACTCCATTCCATTTATAAATCCAATATGACAGAGATTAGTAAAAACAAAAAGCAACAACTAAATGAGTACCTCATCATGCAATCACACATCTCACAATTCATTTATCCAATTAATAAAAAATACCATCAAATCCTTCGTGGTGAGTTTTTTCAAAGCATCAAAATGGTTCATGTCAAGATAACTTAATCAGCAACATTTATGTTCCTCAGTATAGCAAATGTAGAGGAAACAGTGAAATTACACCTTAGGGGAAAGATAGCCAAATAAGTATTTTTATATTTTTCCAAAATAAAATAATTAAAAAAATAAATATATTTAATAAATTCAGCTTATACTAGTAGTAAGCTAATGAGAGTTTCTTGAGAGCTGAAATATACGGGTACTTGTGTGTGTGAGTGCACATTCGCATGTGTGCGTATGTGTGTGTGTAGTGTGATATCTAGCTATTTAATTGCTAAGGTAATATATTATCTAGAAGAGGGATCTACAGGATTGAAAATAGTCTTATCATTTACTCATAGATATAAGACATTTTCTAATTTTGATGCTCATTTTGATATATTTATTTTAAACGATTTTAGAACCTGACCTTTCCTCTTGATGTAGGCGTAGGTTTGACAGTGGTAGGTACATGAAAGCGCAAAAAGAAACTAAATACATGCCGTGTTCATTATAACTGGCAACTCTAGGAGGCTGACATTTAGATTGCTAAAGGAAATCATTTTAAAACAATTTGACCACCTTTGTAAGATTAGCATTTTTAACCTTGATATTTTCACATAAAATGAATATTGGATTTATATTGTCAATATACTCATTGTTTTAACAAGTCTCACTCCAAAAATGTAGTTGGATTATTCAAATGTAAAAGATGAGAGAGGAAAAACAGAAATATAAAAACAAAAGTGAGATAACCCAGAAAGAAGATATCTCAGAAAACCCGGTAACACAATTTCAGCACTTACATAAACCATAGAGAAGTAAAGAAAAAGTAATCTATTTCCAAAAAGCAGCTAAAACACAGAGAACTAGTTAACCAATTATTTATAAAAGAGGTAGACGTTTCTTTCTAAGAGAAATATGAATGAAGTTAAAATGAACTGAGACTGGTTTTAGAAATCATTTTCCCCCATCTCTATTATATGGATCTGTGTCTCACGAAACATTAGAAGGTCACAGAATCCTAAGGCAGAATCAAGAATGTTTACAAGGCCACTGCGTTTTGAAGTAGGCTTGAATCACTCAAACAGCATAGTGCCTGAGTATAGACTATCAATCACCACATTATATTTAATTATGTCATATCTCTTTTATGTTTGTTTATTAACTTATACATTCTTATATAATTGTGTGGTAGCTAGTTTGTTTTGAACCTGAGCTATCCTCTTCATTTAAATATACTTTCTAGAAAAAGTTTAAGTAAAAATATAACTATTAAATGTCTTATGAAGATGGTGAAGTCTTCTTTCCCTGGATATCCTAAAATGTAATACCTGTATAAAACAAAGATCTCTCCAAAACCCCCAATCGATGCAGTTGTACAAGTAAAATTCCAGGTAAATGACTTGTTATTTGAATTTTCATTTAGAAAAAGGAAAAACTTTTCCAAGAATTCCTGAAATGTTGTAATTTTGTATGAAATCAATTGATGAAAAAGACTTAAATATGTGCCCTAAAGACACGCACAGCATTGATAAAAATGCAGGGTTCACATGGTCTTATAAACTGTTTTAACTTTAGAATACCCCCATGCACATATATATGTATTTGCATAAGCGTGTGTGTACACACACATACATACATAGATGACTGGATACACACACACTCACATATACACAAATATCCTCTCTTCTTTGTCCCTATGCAGATTATTACTCCCTGCCTACAAATGACCCCAAGGAAGTAAGTACACTTCTTGGCTGAACAATTTATCAACAGCTTGAAGTGACAGGAATGGTGATTCAATCCCGTGTCCTCACATATCAGATGTAGGCCACATTCTTCAGTCTGCAGGACCAGAAAAGGAAAAAGTTCCTGTCGCATTTGCCCTTTCATAGAGATGGAAATATTATTAGAAAGGACATAAACAGACTAATTAAATCACAGCAGTATGGCTGGGATGACAGCTGGTACAGCGTGTGACTGAGAAGATCCATATCTGTGAGCAGGAGGTACTTCACTTCCAATCCATTCGCTATTAGGTGCTTTCAAGCTTGCTGTGCAGACATTAAATAATAACATATCATTTCCAAGACGAAAACGATGTAAAGAAATAAAAAAGGCTTTCTAACCAAGAAATCTTTTGTGCAACAGAGAAAAAAAAATCATTTACCACTCAGTTCTGCTTTTGAGATAAAGATGTAATAATGCCATTACCTTTCATCAGCAGGATCCTTGAAAATCAACACTCTTTGCTTATCATGCTGTGAAATACAAATAGAGCTAAAGGCATGGTCTGCGAGGCACTGCTGCAGCGATATTAACTAACAGATCTGCCCTTTGTGAAGGAAACCGTATCCGTTTCATTAGTGCAGACTCTAATTCAAAACTGTTGAAAATGAACTGCACATACTGTTTTAATAACAACATTCCTAATCATTATCAAACTGGTAATTCTCTCAGCACTGAATGGAAGGGTCTGTGTTTCCATTATGACCTGCTGTTAAAGAAAACCATATTTAAATCCTCTATTTTTCCTATCTTCCAAATGATCCAGGTTAATTTGGGGGAGGGGGGTACTAAGAGCCTGCAAGATGATGTATGCCACATTATTTCATCATAAATGAATTGACATTTTTAGACATTCATGTCGACTACTATATTATTTACTTATTATCACTAAGTTATTATATTTTGTATTCAATTGGACATGCCATGGTTCATACAAATGGCTTTGTACACTTTTGGAATATTTGGACAGTGCAGAGAGGAATCACAGCCATATAAATGCGAAATGCTAAGTCTGATGACAGGCTCAGGGTTAGAAACTTGTGTGCTCACGCTCACAAAATGTTAAACCATGAACAACACCCTTAGTAACAGCTCAGAGAATATGTTCTCTAATGTTAGGTCATCATGAGATATTTAAAGATTTATATCATCAAACATTATAATTTACAGAACACAACGTTGAAGGTTTATTTTAATCATATGTCATCAATCATACGAAGTTAAAATATAAGATAAAATAATGGAGGATCATATTAATGAAAAAAATAAGAGTTACCTGATCTTAAAAGGATTGAATAAGGCCTGGGGTTATTTTAAACTGAAAAGTTTGCTCCCACTCTATGTTACTTTGAAGTTCCTATAAACATTATAGCACGTTGATGTAGGTTGATGATCATATTTAGGGCTTTCCTCAATGAAAACTGAAGGTTGTAATAAATGCATTCAATCTCCTAGAATGTGATGGAGTCTACTATATAGCATATCCAATTGGATATATGTTACATATCCTTATGTTTTATGATTACACAAGGATACAGCATCAGATAAAATCATTTAATTTATATTTCTTAGTATGAAATGTTTATATTATCAGTTTACTTCATTATCCTATCATTAGTTGGAGTAAGCAATACTAAAACCAAAAGGAAAACATTGGGTTAATATTTTCTACTTATGCTCTCCAACTGTCCATATAAATTAAATTTTTTTTATGAAAATGAAACAGACACTACAGAAAAAGTGGAAATATTCTCTGCATTCTGCTTATCTACACCATATAATACATTTAATAATCCATACAGAAAACTAGTATATGTTATTGTTCATACTCTAATGATTTTCTTTACATATAGGAGTGGATTCAGAAATACATGCTCAAATATTTTTAAATGAGAAGAGTGTTCTTTTTAATGTGGAAATGTATTTTTTCCATAGTGCCCTGTTATGATCACTAATGTTTTTATTCTTTTATATGCACAATAAAGATAAAAAATATGTTATGAGGAAAAATGCAAAATGATGCCAAGCACTTTCTAGAAAATCATGAAAAAGAGCTTAATAAAATGACCAGTTATTAGTGCATGTGCCTCTTTTTTTCTTATATTCAAAATAAATATTTTCCACCATTATCTGTCATATGTAATGGTTACATAATCTGTGAAATGAAGTGTTACAATGTACATATTGATCGCACGTTTCAAACATTTAGGTTGTTTCAGTTTTGTACTTCATTTTAGAAATCACTGTAAAGAATAACTTCTTGCCTTTTATCTTATTATTATTTCAAAAATCAAAGAATTTTAGAACCAAGGGGTTGACTGGGCATCAAGCTCCTTATTTATTAAATAAGAAAAAAATTAAGAGACCTAACTAGCTAAGTTATTTATTAGCAGTGTTATTACTAGAAGCTGAATCTTCTGACATATTTTGCTCTCTGCTCCCTGATCTCAGCTTTTGGAAGCATCTAGAAGGACTTGTTTGATCATACTACAAGTTATTCAAATGATAATTTTGTCTTAAATTAGCTATTTATTCTTTATATTTTCACATTAGATTACCTTATTTAAAATATTTAATGAAGAAGAAATGCCAGAAATATTAAATATTTAAGAATGCATTGAAAATTATGAAAGCGTAGCTTACTACTTTTTAGCTTTTCATTGCTGGAATAAGCAATTTTGTGTGAAATGTCAGGATATGAAGACATCTTTTGCATAGGAAATGATGTGAACCATATGGCTTATTCACCATCAATTGAATTACAAACCATGGCAGTTCCTACACTTTTAGGAGATGCTTATGTGGTCCTTCCATTAAAATTCCACTAATGTGACATTTGTGAAAAGGTTTATGTTTGGACATACTTTCCTCACCATATGAGAAGCCACAGAGAGCAAAGGCATAGATTAAAAGTGTTTACATATAAATTGAAAGCTATCAGTTCTAAAATACTTCCCATTTCATGTGTCAGAATTTTTTTGGCCTTTTAGGGTAGTCTTGTGTGTTTCCATGTTTACAAGACCCTGGCTGTTAATATTGTTAAATTTTACTCATCAGACAGGAAGAAGGAGCTTAACAATCATTGTTAGGCAAAGAAACATTAAGAAAGTTTAAAAAAAATCCACATTTAATCTGTTAAACAATGGCAAATTTCTTATGAATCAGTGATACTGTAATTGAACTGGAGACATTTTTAGAGCGAGCTTGCTTTGGCTTTTTCACCCTCCGATTTGGAATCTGCTCACAGTACTGCCAGCTTAACCAAAAAGGATTAACTCTCATATCCAACTGAGAACACAGATAATTCTCAGTAATTGGTAAAAAATGAAGATGAATGGGGCTGAGAGATAAGGAGCAATTAGCTCATCAGCAGTTACAGCTGTGCACTCAATCCGGATCCATCTCTTGAGTCTCGGCCCCTTTTAAAGAACCTACACAGAATAAGCATAGGACGCCCCCTCCCCAAAAAATTGCTATATCTGCCCATCATTTCTCTAGTCTTCCATTTTATTTCCTTCCTATACAAAGACACCTGTCATAGCATGCTATGTAAATTACTACCTCTCTCAGGACCTATGTCTAAAGCCAATCTTCTTTTTAAACTTTTTTTTTTTAATAACGGAAACCAAATGACTACTGTAGACACTCTTAAATTCCCTGTCAATCGTTTCATTATAGCAGCATCATCTGTTTGAAAATATAAGCAATTCCCTCATCTAATTATAGGAAGGATTTGAGGTTCATTAACATTGCCAAAGCAGAGAATCCAATGTGCAACTACAGAGCTCTGCTTGGTGGCCTGTGTTCTCAGTTTCCTTTTATTTGCATTCTCAAGGTCTCCAAGACTTTTTCCTGAAATCATAAAACTAATTTTTCATTCCAAATAGACACATGAAATAGAAGAAAGGAAATGACTGCAATGTAAACTATTTTATTTCTTTGGGAGTGGTTAAAAAAAAAAGATAAGGGGATGGTCAGCCAGGGAAGATCATTTTATCTCCTTATCTGCATGTTTGTTTTTTTTTTTTTCATTGTTTTGTTTTGTTGGTTGATGGACAGAGGTAAGGAGTAAGGAATACCATTGAAGAACACAGCTGTTTAATCCCAAACTCAAACTCTTGTTTTTACTTGAAACTCCTATATCTTTGTAACTATTACACGTTTGAAAAAATGCAAAAGAATCCTACATTTCAGGCATATGAAATGTGTTCAAGTTTGTGGATCACTGCATTAGGGTATTCTTGCCTACTTTCCATGGTGTTCAGAGAGAGAAATTCTGAAGTCTTAAGATTACTTCACTTCCTTAAAGGAATAACAGCAGTTCGGGGGTTATGACTATAGTTTAAACAATAAGATTTTCTTGGGACATCTGTTTTGAGATCACATTTTGAATAGATATGAACTCATTTCCTACTAAGCAAGCAATCTACTATTGTTGATAGTTGTTTACCAGTTCTATGAGTCAGATATTAGCTTGTGGCAAAGGTCCCTCTTAAATCCTCCGAGTATTCTTTAAACTGTGTACATAGTGTTTTCCTTAAATAAAATGTTAAGAGAAGTAAAAATGCAGTCTTTTCCTGCCTCTTGGTAAATTATATTCCACAAACTCTTGCACTTGGGAATAATATTTAATGTATTTATCTTTAAAGAGTCGTTTCCTTTGTTGTCATTAGTTAAGGGGGTAAGATATTAGGTTTAGCAAGTATTTAAATAACAGAGAAACTACTAAGAGATGCTCACTATGTCAATATTTATATAGCAGTTAAAAACTAGAAGTAAAATTAAGTTTCCTTTATTTAGATTAAATCGATTGTCATTAATTTAGTACCCTCAAAAATGTGCATGGGCCTTCCCTGGTGGCGCAGTGGTTGAGAGTCCGCCTGCCGATGCAGGGGACGCGGGTTCGTGCCCTGGTCTGGGAAGATCCCACATGCCGCGGAGCGGCTGGGCCCGTGAGCCATGGCCACTGAGCCTGCGTGTCTGGAGCCTGTGCTCCGCAACGGGAGAGGCCACAACAGTGAGGGGCCCGCATACCGCAAAAAAAAAAAAAAAAAAAAGTGCATGATGCCAAAAAAAGAAGATAAGCAGATAAAACATAGCTATAGAGACTATGAAATTGACCTTGAGTTCACCGGTTTTAAATTCTGCCTTTCCAATATCCCAGTCCCAATTTCCAAGCAGCATTTTTTAAGCTGGTTATGTAGATCAGTCCTTAAAGCAAAAAAATAGCCATTTATCTGGCCTGTATGTTGTGGATAGCGTTGCCACTAAAAAGGATCCAGGACATTTTTTCTTCTTATCTGCAATGTAGCTCGTATCAGCCAACCTGTCACAAGATAGTACTTGATATAAACAAGAGATTGCAAAGACATCTCAGTAATCAATATCAGGATGGCTACAGTATGGAAACCTCAACCAGTGCATATCATTTGTCTCAGCATCTATTTCTATGGCCAAATGAAGCATTAATTCAAATCATAAATCTATGGTGATTTAAATCTGGGAATGAGCACCTGCCTGCTTTAATGATTTATTTTGTACATTTCAGTAAGCAGGAGATTTGTCCACATGAACTGACAGGTCACCTTCAGATGCCAGGAGCAGACTGTTTATCACCATGCAGACTAGCATCTCATCTTAGCAAGTAAATATTAAACTAAAAGAATCCAATTGATTGTGGATGAAGGAGAATGGCGACACAGCCATATATTTTACTCAGCCTGCTGATGCCTCACTCAGATCTATCCTGAAGTCCTCACTTCTTCCTAAAGTTATCATTCTGTTGGAAAGATGCAAGCTCAAGGTTACCACGTAAAATTGGGATATAAAATAATTATTTGTCAGTGTCATAGGTTTCTTCAAACACCTTTTTTTCTGGCTAATTTTTACAATTCATATTAAGAACTAGAGAGGGTCTTCTAGAATCAGAATATTCCTTCACCTCATCAAGCCAAATGAAATGAAACCAAGCAAAGAACAAAATCTACTTTCTAGCAGCACTAAAGATTTACTTACAACCAAGGGGTGAGGAAGTGGGGTGGGAGAAACAGTGTTTCTACATAGAGAAGCCTGAAACGTTTAAATAAACCGCGTGAGCCAGATGAGTATAAGGGAAAATAGAACCCTGAACTGACTTCAGAAATGTCACTGGATTTGGGCAGGGCTGAGTAGTAACAATATATCATTTAAGTAACACCTCTCTGAGGGGGTTCGCTACTTCCAAGGGCCAAGTGACAGATTCGTGAGAGCAGTACATTTGTATTCTGAAATATAAGGCTTCTGAGATTCTTGGGATTCCTCCTGGAATTCATAGGTTTCAATACCACTTCCTAAGCACCTCGTGCTAGCTGATGTTCCTGGGGGATCCACCACATCCTGTTATGACTTTCTGCTTACTTAGCCACCCTACCCACAGGAGTGTACGCCCCTTGAGTGCTGAGGCTGTGTTAGGACTATTTTTGTGTTTCTAGAATAAGCTAAAATCAAACATACAACAAAATCCAAATGACGTCACAGCTGCCCCCAAATTTCCTCACAGGCCTGCAGCTTAACAAATAATATCTAACAGAGAGAAAAGGAAAACAGAGGAAGAAGCAGTCGGTGGCTGTAAAAAGAGGAAGAAGGTGATTTTCAGAAGGGTAAGTTGGGAGAAATAATAATAGCAAAAGAAATACCCACATGAGTAACGTTATGGGTGAACAAAAAAATGTGACCAACAGACACTGTAATGAATAAAATGATAAGCACTTGTCAAATATGATTTCCTTTCATTCTCATGATGCAGATACTATTTTCTATGCCATTTTTCAGATGTGGAATGCGAGGCTCAGAAGGTTCACATAACTTTCCAAAGTCATGGAGCAAGTAGTTATTGAACACTTACCATGAAGCAGGCACTAACCAGAGAAGAGTGGAGCGCATTTAAAGCAATTGCTCAAAATCGCTGTGATCTATGCAAGCTCAACCTCCCATCCCCACCATTGCCCTGTACCTTTCCCCACTCTACCCCATCCCTGCCCTAAACTCTCTTTCCCTGATCTCTAGGTAAAGAAGAAGGGGGCAGGGGGTGTGCTCAGAAAGGGTAATAAATCACAAATTCTTAGAGGACAGTAATGTGTGAAATAGAATAAAAATGACAATGGATATCATTTCCCCCCAAATCAGCTACAGATCTCTAACATACATGATCCATGAGATTTAGGGACTAGCAAAGGCACTAATGTTAACACAATCTCAAAATATTAAGACCCTCTAGGAACATTCAAATTGGATGTTCAAATTGGATGATGGGTGTCAAAAAAAAAAAAAAAGCAATATAAACTAGCAAGTGAATACCTTAATGGAAGAAAAGTGATTTCTTCCAACTAAAACACAAAAGGGAATTTAAATTGTTTATTGGTTTAAGTCATTGTGATAGCCTAACTATCCAAATAATTATGATAAGCACAATTTGGTCAGAGGGCAAGTATTATTCCATAATATCAAATATGAAGTGTATGCCAATGCTTAAGTATGAGTTATGGTCTCTTTATCTTATGCCTGTCGGTTTCTCCAAAGCCAGCTTCTGTTCTGCTGCTCAGGAAATTTGACAGAGGTATAATGTTGTAATATATTTTGTTCAAGTGTTATTAAATTGCCTAACTTAAAGATCCCTGCTCACAACACCAGCTATCAAAAACAGCCCGCATTAAAGGCTTACTCTCCTAAAATTTTGAAAACAATCCAAATTATGCTTTGGAATCACAACTATAGAGTGGTCAATTACTTGTTTTTTAAAGTGCCCAATTTTGCTCTGTTTTATTGGGCAAAGTAAAAGACTAGTATTTTAAAATAATATGTAGTCAATAGTTCTAAAAAGAGAATTACAATTCTTTCATTTTACTTCAATATCGTTTTTAACTTTTAAAAGTTTACACTGATGTGTGTAAACTATGCCCTAAACCATCCACCGCCCTCCATCTTCTCAATAGAAGCACTGCAAATGAGAACGCTGGCACTTCCCTTAGTCCTTTTCAGATTTTGAGCCATGTCTTTGGCTTTCTTCCACATCTTTTTGTCCTTCTAAGAATTGCTACCTCCTTTATCATACTCTCAAGTCAAAGCCATTAACGCCTCTCCTTTTCTATTTCTCTTGTCTAGTTCTGTTGAAAAGTTCTATTTTTCCCCTTTTTACATTAGAAGCTGCTCTTTGGCATCACTGAAGTGGTGGTATTTTGTGTTTTGTGCATGTGTTTTAAAATTACTTCCTACTAGGTTACTCATATCTAGCACATGATTCCATGAACAGTTGTGAAAATGACTATCACTGAAGTCCACAGTATTCCTTCATACACGCCCCCTACCTGTAGGTCAATGGACTGAAAGCAGGGAGCTGCTGATTAGCTAAGGAAATAATTTGTTAAAATGTTGCATAGAAAAGAAAATCTAATTGAACTGCCATAAATTATTGTGTCCCTCATGAACATGTATGTTGGATATAGTCTTGTGTACATCTTGTAGCATCCAAATTTCTCTTGCTCAATTACATTTTGAGCATGATTTCTACATTTTAAAGGGAAATAATACAGTGCAGTGGCAGAAAAAATGTTTTATGTCACAAACACACAGATGCTAAAGAAATCATCAATAAAAATTTAACCCTCATTTGAAGTTGTGTTTGACAAAACAAATTACCCAAATTAATTCTGCAAAGAGAAAGCTGTTCCTTTTTGGTTTAAACAGTAATGGTTAACTTTCCATCCCTCCATACCTCAAGAAAGAAAAAGATCAAATTAAGAAATTAAAGTGGCGTTTCTTAAATAAGAGAAACTGATAATGGATGTATACAGAAAGAATTAATTATCAGCATAATTCTTATTCTTGGCGGAACATGAAAAGATTAAGTTTATATGTTTTGCTGCTAAGGCACATTTCTTATTTGATAGCCAATGCATTAAGAATAAAAAAAGCTAGTGTGTGGTTTTGTTTGTAAATATTCTTCTGTCATCTTATCTATAATCAATATTTTAGAATTCTGACTATTAGAACTTATTGGTATTATGAAAGATGTTAACTGAATTCTTACAGTAGAGGTTGCAGACATAAAGTTAATTCCTACATTTAAAAATAATGTTGCTGGGCTTCCCTGGTGGTGCAGTGGTTGACGGTCCGCCTGCCGATGCAGGGGACGCGGGTTTCGTGCCCCGGTCCGGGAAGATCCCACATGCCGCGGAGAGGCTGGGCCCGTGAGCCATGGCCGCTGAACCTGCGCGTCCGGAGCCCGTGCTCCGCAACGGGAGAGGCCACAACAGTGAGAGGCCCGCGTACCGCAAAAAAAAAGTTGCTAATTATTTATTTAGAGTGTGTGTTGTTAGGCTAAGTGGTTTCTTCAAAATGTACACTATTTTCAAAGCTAAAGGGGCCAACTTCTTGAACGGGTAGCCAATAATTTTGTTCTGGGAAAGAAAGTCATTGAGTAGCAAAATGATCACAGTAAGTTTCAATGAACATAAAACTTACCGACACTTGAATTCATGTCCCCATTTTCAGAATCTGCTCCATGTTGGTTACTACCGGCATGATAGTTGCTCATAGCTTCTAACTTGATTTTTTTCACCTTCATTGCTTCGGCGATCGCTGCGTTGGTAGCAGCGGCAGCTGCTGCAGCTGCTGCTGTCAAACCTTCAAAGAATAAATTTAAAAGGAGGTAATTCAAATTCTGATTTTTCACGTAAGAGTCCATGTGCTTTATAGAACACATATACAACATACTGAAGTATCTGATTCCTTTATGCAGCACTCTGATATCATATATTCATTCCCAGCTAACCAGTGAAACTATGTCGATATCATAGAGTGCCCTCCGAACTCCCGTATTCAATATTAGCAAAAGCATGATTCGTACACAGAAGAAGAGTCGTAGAAATGCAGCCAGAATCCGCCCTCAAACAAACCCATCTGAACATGTCATTCCTGCCTCCAAATCCTCTACAGCTGCCTACAGGGGGGGAAGTCTGAACTGCTTAGCTTAACTCACAAAGCTTTTCACTAGAATTGGAAACCTACCTAATCACCCAAAGTTTCCCTATTCTCATGCCATACTCCCTCTATGCTGAACGTGGCCCCAGTACCCACACGTGCCCTGCCTCTTCAAGCCCATGCTTTTGCAACTGCCATTGCCTTTGTCTGGAACATCCTAGTCCTGTGACTCACTTCCCCCACTTGTCATCCTCCAGTATTCTAGTCCCGGAGTTGACCTTTCTAACCACCATGCCACACCGTCTCCAGAGCAGTTTGTCTCTGTTCATCCAGAAAACGGGAGGTGGGAGTGATCATGAGATTAGAAAAAAACAGTTTGAGGCCAGATACGGAAGATCAGAAAGCGAAGACCTGGCTTTAGGTACAGGCTCTAGGTAACCAGCAGAGGTTTTGGAGCACAGGAGCGATTTGTTTTCCTTAAACGTGTGAACTTTTACCGAGTCAATTCACTTCATCCGACATACTTCACATGCAAAATGAAAGACACTGAAACGTGTGAATGATCTCTCCTAACTCTAAACTCTGACAGTCTATGAGAGGATATATACACACACACCCGCCCACACCCTCATACTCCTTTTGCTATGCTGCTTCAGAATTTCTGGCTACAGCGCTTCAGCCTGCTTTGAATTTATCTGTGTGATTTATTTCCACTCGCAGCTGGTGGATTTGAGACTGAAACCTCTCTCCTCCTTTTCCTCCCCACTAATCATCACTTCTAGTTACTACAGCAAATAAGTTGCAGCCTCAGGAATTAGAAGGTCTTTTTCCCTAGAAACCTCTGCTTTTTTTTTTTTTTTTTTTTTGAGGTTAGGAGACTACCTCACCTTTCCTTCAGATCAGACCAAAGAGACCTTGACAACTCTCACCGAAACGCAACAAGACCTTCAGATTGACTCTTTGCATGACAAACTGGTAACTGCCCCCTAAAAAGGCACTGATCTGAACTCAAAGAATTCATCTGCGTCTCGACTGAACACTTATTGCCTTTTAAGTCCCAACTTGAACTGATTCTCTCATCTTCCTATAATTGAATTTTCTCCCCAGTTACTCATTTCCTTCAAAGATGTTTCAGAAGATTTTCTTTCCTGTTCTCTTAAAATTCTCTTTGTGTTTCCCAGAAAATCTCTCTTCCTCAGTTTTGCCTTGTCACCAATGTGAACATCTCACTTGTCCTTTCCCTTCATTGCCTGGTGTTGTCCCATAGCCAACTTATGACACATCTAGGGTCTTTATCTTTGATTTATGCGGCAGGTAAATCTTGTTCCATAGCATTCAAATAAGAAAGAAAAAACTACAACTTGAGATATGATTGTTATTATTGGATAGATCTGAATCAAGCTCAGTAGCATGAAACATAACTATGCTTGATATTGCCTTACACAAGCTATAAAATCTTCTTAAGTATGGTTTCTTCATCTGTAAAGTCATCCTATTCACAAAGGGATAATAGAAGGATTAAATAAGATAAACTACGTGAAGAGTGCCACATCATGTTTAGTAAAAACTAGGCAGGCCTTGTGTTCTAGTTTTCACTGCAGCAAGTCAAGCCCAGTCCTAGCTATGACTCAAGCAGGATACAGTGGGCTGGCTGCAGCCCCCCTCAGCTAGAGTATCCTGCTTCTCCTTAGCTGCCGGCATTAACCCTTGACTTTTAAAAATGCTTTTCACAATTTTATTATTTATCTGATCTTATTTATGGTACTCTTCTCTTTTTCCATTTGACAGTTTTTCCCCCCTTAGGTTTACACTTCTGCTACAAATTCCAACAGATAGATGTGTGTGTGACACACACATGCTATAACCATAATACTTTTGAAATATTCTATTTTCAGTCCAGTTTCATGAAAGCAAGAAGAAAGCTATGACATTTGCAACAGTTGCTGATTTTAGTTTCACTAACTCACCTAACTGTGTGATGGGTTCTCAAATTTAATTCTTTAATAGCTTTCACACTCAGCCAATTTTCTCCATCTCCCTTGGTTTCCCCTAGTGTAAGCTGCCACTTTTTGTTCCCTGGAGTCTTGTAATTATTTCTTAACACCTTCCACTTTCCCTACGTCCAACCTCTTATGATTCATACTGCAGTCAACATGACCTTATGAAAACAAAAATCTAACCCTGGCATTCGATGCCTGCTCTGAGGAACAAGGTGGGTGCTTCATGTGTCTGTCAGGGCCCTGTGTGCTCAGTCCCCTGCTTATCTGTGTAGCATTATCTTTCCCCCAGGTCTCCTTTGCTCTGTGTGCTCCAGACATATAGGGGTCTTTCACATTCTCTAGTGGACTACATTTCCTCTTTCAAGCCAGACTTTGCACGTGCCGTGCAGACTTTCTAGAAAATCTCTCCAGTTCCCTGTCCCACATCTGTCCTTGCATGTGTCACGTGAGGCTTAAATATGATGCTCTAGGGGGAGCAGGCTCAGGATCCTGACTCTTCAATCTACCTGGGAAAGATCTCCAACACTTCAAGAATCAGCCTAAGACTCACTTCTTTTAAAGAGCTGACCTTTTCCACCCAACTCCTCAAGAGTAGAGCTAGTGGTCCACTTACTTGTGTTCTCAGGCCTGTTGAATGAAGGTCTGCATTCTCTGTGCATCAGAATCACCCACAGGGCTTTAAAACCACACAAAGAGCTGAGTCCTACCATCTGAGATTCTGGTTGGGACATGTCCATCTGTATATTTTGGTTGATTTTACTGTTCCTCAGGTCACTTTAATGTGCAATCTGAGAACAGAAACTCACTCAAACTCTTTATTGCTCCTTTTTGGGGGTGTGTGTTGCTCAGGGGGGGTTGGTGTAGGGCTAGCTCCTCCGACTAGGTTATAACACTGAAAGGACAGAAATACTTTCTTAGTATATGTATCCCAAACATGGAGCACAAAGCCTGACACAAATTGTCACTGAATGAAAAAACGCTTCTCAAATTGGATTACGTGGAATGCCACAGGAGAAATATGGGCATTATTTTGACAATATCCGTGTAAGTAATTTAAAACAGTACGTTCATATTACAGTCAATGTAAATATACTAGGAGTAGCAAATCTCATTAATTTAATAAAAAGCATTTACTTTCCAAAGCTACATCTGCCTAGGACTGGAGAGAATCACGAAAGTCTCACCCTCACCTCTGCATTGATTGCACTTCCTGTTGGCCTTGCCATGGCCCTTTCAAATCTCTTATGTAATTCTCAAATTCCCTCCAACTTGCTGTCTCTAGTAAAAACTTAGTTTAGAGTCTATACACTCACTTTAGAAAGAGGTCCCATTGTATAGTTTGTTCCCTATAGAAGCTGCCTTTGAAAAAATAAGTGTAATAAATTCACAAAATAACACTAGTTTTTGGTCTATACTTCATAGACAGTTCACCCTGCGAAAACACTTCCTATGCAATCAAGAATGCTTTACCTTTGCAACATGGAAGGACCTAGAGATTATCATACTAAGTGAAGTAAGTCAGAGAAAGACAAATATCATGTGATATCACTTATAGATGGAATCTAAAAAAATGATAAAAATGAACTTATTTATGAAACAGAATCAGACTCACCACTTAGGAAACAAAGAATGTTACCAAAGGGGAAATGTGGGATGGAGGGTAAATTAGGAAATTAGGATTAACAGATACACACTACTATATATAACATAGATAAACAACACGGACCTGCTGTATAGGTCCTTGAGCCATACTGAACTATATTCAATATCTTGTAATAACCTATAGTGGAAAAGAATATAAAAAGGTATGTGTATATATATATATATATATATATATATATATATATATATATATATATAGTGTGTGTGTGTGTGTGTGTGTGTGTATATATGTAACTGAATCACTTTGCTGTATATCTGAAATTAACACAACATTGTAAATCAACTATACTGAAATATGAAATAAAAAATTTTAAGAAAAAAATGGTCTGCTTGTGTAAACACTGGCAACCCATAGCATTTACCACACACTTTTCCCCCCTCCATAACTTTTTCTCACTTAGAACTCTTCTCCACCTGCCTCATAATCAGACTTCAGCATATTCTCCTTCAATATCCCACCCTGAAGCAGTGAATTTATGACTGCTTTTAACTCTTCCCAATCAAAACAAACCCATTTTCCCTCAGAACTAGCTAATCCAGCGTTTCTCCAAGTGACCATCTACATCAAATCCAGCTGCAGAGTGTGGTAAAGTTGAAGATTATCTTCCTTGGGGCCACATTCATAGACCCTATCTCTGAGATGGACTGAGGAATCTGTAGTTTTATCTTTCAGTAGGTTGATTCTGATGTTCCCTGCCCTTAGACCATTTGATGAGAATAATGTACATTATTGAAGTGTGTCTACACCTTACAGTAAAATCTTTTTAGCTAGGTAGATCATCTCTGCAGTGGTTTTTGAAAATGAGTATGCTTAAGAATCAACAAGGGAACTTGTTAAAATACAAAATCAGAATCTGAGACATACTGCTGTAGTGTGATGCAGACTTTGGAAAAATGAGTCTTCTGTGCCTCTACCCTAGCAGAGCAGAAGCAAGGAGGCCAGCCAGGTAACACAGCACTTCTGTGTGTTACAGATCCAGTAGCCATGCACGTTATTAACTCAACCAACCACTTACATATACGAGTCTATTTGATATATACAGTAATTTTTAATTAAACAGCTTGGGTAATTTCTCCAGATTCTTCAATCAGGTAAAATTTTCACCAGATTTCCTTCTCTCATTGAGAGAAAAATTACATATATATATATACACACACACAATGCATGTGTGTGTGTGTATGGTGAAGAAACAAATAAATGAACAAAGATTTTCTTACACTAAGGAATGATTAACCCATCTATTTTACCTCATGAAACTTCCTTTTTACACTCTCCAAGCACAATTATAGTATCTCATACACAAAGACAAAAACATACACTAAACTGAGAAGTCAAATGTAGTATAATTTCATTTTATTTTAAAAGGTTCTAAATCCAGTTTTATCATCAGCAATGGGGAAACTTTAATGTATACTTAAAATTCATTTGCCACTGATAAAATAATGTATTGAGAGATATTTTGTTTAAAAAAGATGTTTTCCTTCAGAGAAAGGATAATAAGTCATATACTGTGCAACTCGTAGACCTTCTTTTGGCCCTCAGAAAGGGACTGTACATCAAACTTAGGCTAAAGCCCATAGGCCTTATGTCATGCAAAAATATTTAGGTTTCTTTTTTTTCTATTTGATCTTCACGAACTCTACCACTTACAATTCAAAAGAATGAATAGATTTTTACAGAGAATTTAGAAAAACAGCTTGTCATATTAGTGTCTGAATTATGCTACAAACTCATCGCAGTGGGCTCCATTCTGTTTTACTCCTTCAGAGCAAATTCTATATTACTTATTTAACCAGCTATTGTTAGAAATTCTTTACTTTTATCCTGGCTTATAGATTTCTTTTACTTGTACTTTTATTTTTTGATGGTCCATTAAAATCCTTTAAAGTTCTTGTTGAAAAAGTGACTGGCATGGAAATTCCTAGCTATGTAAACTCACTATCATATAAGGAGTAAACATACAGTCACTGGAAAACAAAACACTCCAAAAAGCCATACAAACTTTGGACAACATGCATCAAATTTATATGAAATGCTGCAGCAAGTTATATAATTCCTAAGGCTTCCAAATTCCTGTCTTTAAAGCAGAGATACCAGTTCTGACCTCATAGCAGTATTGTGGGGAATAAAGGTAAAATAATGTACACAACAGCATGGGCACATACTAAGCCCTCTGAAACTGGTAGTAAATATTATCAAGTAACCCGTAATATCCATCATGTCATTTAGTTTTACCTTTGTTTAGTTATTCACAAAAATGCAAATATGACAAAAGTTATCTAACAGTGTATGGTGAAAATTAAACATTTGACAAATGGACACCTGAAAATCATGCTTCTATCAAATCATTTGATTTAGTAGCCTACACTGATCAAATTTATCATAAAATCACTAAGTCTCCACTCTGTGCTATATTGATACAAACCCTTTGCTACTTCAATTCAATATCCTAAATCCATGGGTTTATCATTTGGAAGGGAAGCAGGCATTATTATTCCTTGAGAACCTTACTTTCCTTTGCAAAGATAGCATGTTTCTTCTGCTCTCAACTTTTGTCAAAACAGCCTTTAAATCCTTCAAATGCTGTTATACAATCCTGATTGCTCTCTCTAAAAAGGGAAAAGTATCCCCATTCTATTTTTTTTCAAATAAGTTAGTACCCCTAGTTATAAAGAGCAGATTACAACTATAGATTATAAATATCAATAAAAGAGACATATTGCTGTCAAATTCTTTCTCTGATCTGTTTGTTTGCTCATTAACTTGAAAGGTCTAATCTTTGATCTTTGGTTTCAAAGACATCAAGATGACTTCCAAATGTTTGATATGTTGTCTACTTTTACATCGCATTCCATATAAAATGCATTTCCCAAGACCTAATGGCTAAATAAAATTAGTTATAAGCAAGAGATAGTAAGCATTCAAAGCTTCCATATGATAGACTTTTTATTAGACTATGTCACTTTACCCAAATGTAGAAAAAAGTACTCTAACATGCACTCGTTTATAGCCAATAGTAGTTATTATTAATATTCTGGAATTGATAAGTTATTTATGTCTGGCATTCTTCCTACTGCTTATTCAGGGAGACAGGCAGCTTATAAATATCTCATCACTCCACCGTCACAGAAATTTCATCGACAGTGCTCATGCACAGCTATTAGCAATATGAATCTAACCATTACAAGAAGGAGGAAAATCGAACATGTGGCATTAATACGCAGCCCTGGTTCCTAACCATCTGATAGGCAGATGGTGTGAAGCGGATTCTCCAGCTGAAATGAAGGGGCACATCATTTAAAACCTTGTTTGCATTCTAACTGATATCAGTGCCATATTGATATACATGATACATCATGGCAGTATTTGAACAATCTAGTTTGTTTCAGTCATAAATGTTTACAGCCTTGTTTTTTAATCTTATAAGCATGTTCAGAAGAGTGTATTTTTAATTTATGAAACCTATTGTTTACTTCTGTTGAACTACAAGATTAGTGGAAAGCAGGAATATTAAATTACTTCAGCTAGAGCAATATAACCAAGACAGATGAATAAAGTGGGTTTCTATTTTCAATAAAGGATGTTAGTAAAGGAATTTTAAAATTAGTCCAGGCATTCTGTGCATTAAATACATTTATTCATTTAAACCTTCTAGCTTTTTCTCCCCCAAGTGGCATACAGAGATACTTAATGCTTTACATAGTCATTCATTTAAAACTCTCACTGTGTGCAATTAATCTTGTCCAACAATTCAATTCAGAAAGTAAAACATCAAAAAGCATAGTTCACTTCAACAGTCATTACTGTGAAGTAATCTTTCTGCTCCTGACAGATCCTATAGACTCTTTGCAAAACTCTGTCGAAGGTGCATTGTAAGCTCTACATGAGTTTGAATTACAACTCAATTGAAATCACTCCAAGTCTTAGAAGAACTCTTGGCTCAATATAACAACTTGAAAACACCAGTACCTTTTTTCCACCGTGTCTTCTTCCTATCCTTACTTAAATACCAGCTGTCTAAAAAATTGAAACTAATTTTCCCAGTTATTTTATTTCTCAATACTTTCTAAATAAACAGAAATTGTGATTCAACTATGCCTGTCTTCACCCTTGAATGATGAAATAACAGAAATGATAATCAACTAGAATAAGTAACTTAATTGTAAAGCAGGGTAGACTGAAGATTTTGAGTGTGAGTTTGTCTCCTAATGTCCATTAGACTGCTTTTTCTTGCCCTTTGAAACACATTTATATTCTGCAGAGAAAAGGAAAATTGATCTTAGAGGCTGTTAATGGAAACACTCCCTATACCAGTTTCCAGTTTTTCAATTGATTAAATTAGATTTTTAAATGTGTCAATTAACAGAAAAAATCTACTAATTTGGAGAACTATACAGAAAGTGTTTATTATAATATTGTTAATCACTAATAAATCAAATAGACATCAAGTTTAGCATTCTTTTCTGATTAGCTTAAAACCTACAGTCTCCCAGAGTTTAGGAAGAAATAGCAGTAGTGAAGTCAGAGGGAGGGGACCCCATGGTGATGTTATTTGGCCACATGTAAAATCACTGAGAAATCTCCATGGAAGTTTTTGAAACACTCAACTTCTAATCGCTAACCCATAGAATCAGGATGAAACAGAATCAATTCAAATGTTTAAATTACTATGATTTAAAATAAGAAAATAGGTAATTTATGAAAAGTTTAACCTGACACAACAAGGTCTTGAATATATAACTTTCACTTCGACTCTATCTGTTAACATTACCACCTTTAGAAAAATATTTCTTAACAGCCACTTGTAGTCTGGACTTATAAAACATAGAGATGAGAAAGACTTTATCTACTGCGACCCTTTTATTTTACTGATGATGAGATTTAGGGGCAGCGAGGTTAATCATTTCTATAAAGTCACACCATTAAATAATGATAGATTAATCCCAATTCCCCTAACTCCCACTTCAGCATTGGCCACACTGCCTCTATCAATAAGCGAAAAAAGAAAAGTACAGAATACAGTAAACTATGGAATCATTGAAGGAAAATGAATCCTCTCTTCTCAAGTAGCTTATGGATTGCACAAGAAGCCAAGGTTACAGACACTCAGATGATGTCACGAGTATAAGATGACTCCACTTAAAAACCTGATCTAAATGTTCATTTGTGATTCTGTTTTATAAAATTTCGAATATATCTGCCACAGAAACAATGGTCTTTCAACTTTGTGCACAAAACCTGTACTACTGGTGAAATATATTGTTTATAATATTACCCTGAGTCCTATATTTTAAATACAGAGCAACAAGGAAAAGGAGAAAGGTAAATAATGATTTTCCTCTCTATATCTTGAATATAGAAAAAATTATAAATAGAACCAAATTGAAAGAGGTAACATTTGTCTTGAATTTTCTTTAATGTGCTCTTCTCATTATTATTATTCCATTCTCCACTAAACTGGGCATTGGATGTTCTCATATTTGTCTAAGGCCCAATACTTCTTACTACATACATGACTCATCACCCCAAATTACTCAAAGCATTGGCCCCAGGCAGGTGGCTCTTACCAACCTGAGAGTAGCTGACAGTATGTGACATTGTGAAAGGATGTTTTTAAAAGAGGCTACTTGTCAATATATTGGTGACAGTTCAGGCAGTATAATAAGTGAAAAGAGGAAACGGTGTCATAAATTTAATTTCCTGCCAAAGTCACCTCACTGGCATTTCAGCCTAAGATTAGTCTTTCCAAATGTTCTCCTACTTTTCTCAACACCATGTAAGTGCTCTTCTAACTCCTTTGATACTTCAATAAGTCTCTTTTTTTTCTTTTTCCAGAATCCTGGTAGCATGTAGGGCTCTGTCAGTGTGTGCTTGTTGGTTAGGAGAGGAGATGAGAAAAAAAATCATAATAGAGGTGGTCATTTTTACATGCAAGTTTTGTTTGGGGGGAGTTATCCAATGAGCCAGAAATAGCTGGAGACGACGTAGCCAAAAAATTTTTCTGATATAGTAATATAAAGGAAAAGACTCAAGAAATATATATATATATATATATATATATATATATATATACACACACACACACACACACACACACACACATCATTATATATATATAATGACACATACACACACATTCACAGTTTTTTTTTTTGTTTTTTTTTTTTTTTTGCGGTACGCGGGCCTCTCACTGTTGTGGCCTCTCCCGTTGCGGAGCACAGGCTCTGGACACTGCACGCTCAGCGGTCATGGCTCATGGGCCCAGCCGCTCCACAGCACGCGGGATCTTCCCGGACCGGGGCACGAACCCGTGTCCCGTGCGACGGCAGGCGGACTCTCAACCACTGCGCCACCAGGGGAGCCCATACACACTTTTTAAAGAGAGGTCTGGGTCTGGGTTGAGAAAAATATATAGCCATATTCACTGAATAACAATAGGATAGGAATGGAAGGACTATTTGAAGCAATATATTCTTCACACTTTTGTCATTGGGTTCTTACATTTATATCACTATCTCATTGAATCTCCATAATCAGCCGACAAGAAATGTATTTTCCCTATGTGATTTCAAGAAAAATATGAAGTGTGAGAGCCCAGTTGTAGTGCTTGGAAACGTAAGATTTTAGTTGCAGTTTTAAAGTTGGACTATGGAAAAGGATAATCCTGATTAATTGAGAAAAACAGATACTGCCATGTGACAAGGAAGATTACAAAGAAATATAGCTCTCAGTCCATAGCCTCAAGTGGTTGTCATCTCCTAGAGGATGGCATGAAGCCTTAATCATGGCATGCTTTTGTAATCATAGTCAGGGTACTTATTTTTTTTAGTGTAATTTAGATGTTACTTTAATTGTCTGATTTTGAGGCAACCTTGTACTTTATTGTTCAAGAAATAAATGCTGTTTATGTTCAAAACAATTTCCCTTCTGAGGTTTGATGCATATATTCAACCCAGCTCACCTACAAACAGCAGGTGGATATCAAAGAAGAATTACCAATGGTTGGCATTGCACTATTCATTTCTTTCTTTTTTTTCTTTTCTTTCTTTTTTTTTTTTTTTTTTTTTTTGCTGCAAAAGCATTACAACAGAAAGAAACATCTAATTTCTGACATGGCAATAAATGCTAGTCTTTTGTACATTCTGGTAAAACCTTTTACTTTATTTCAAAACAGTAGTAAGTCAGAGCAAATCTTCCATTTTCCTTACATCTCTTCATTTATGAGCATAGTCTATAGTTGCACTGATCCAATGGCTTCTCTTGACCTAATTTATGTTGTACCATGAGATTCTATTAAAAGAAACTAAATCACTGCAGTAGATTTATTCATCTTAAATAATTTAAGCTAATTGAAAAAGACCCAAACTAAAACTAAAACACTTCTCTCAAGCATTCAACTTCTGCATGTCAATTAGTAATTTAAACAACCAGCTAATCACAACAGCTTCGTGTGAAACACGAACCTGTGCTGTGTACACATTTCTCTACCTCCACGGAGCTGAAGATTGAAATAAACATCAACTCTGAGTCTGAAAGCATGTGTATCTATTCTGGAGTCATTAGACAATTCCAATAAAATATTTGCACTGATTGATTTGAGACTTTTCTCAATTTTGCCAAATAATTTTGAAAAGAGAACATGGAAAAATGAGAGGAATATCTGGAAAATCATATCCAATCACCCTTCTGGCAATGCGTTATGGAATTTCAAACTTATAACATGACTTAAGCAAAACAAAATTTAAAACATTACTGTTATTCACCAAAGTTGCTATATCACAATAACCAGAAACTGAACTCCTATGGGTTGGTTTAAAAATTAAGAACCTAGCTTAATATTATTATGATTATATTTTATTCTTGTCACTCTGCTTGTTGTTGGTAAAACTTATCAAATATCAATTTAAGTCATGTTAATAGTAGCTCATCATGTTATCGCAAATTATGTTATGCTAATTGTCCCATCATTATAGAACTCCATTTGTAAAAGCAATGGTCATTTTTCTCATGTGACTATTTTATAATTCAGCTTTTGTTAATACCTGGAGTGCATGGCATAATCACTCATAAGACAGTCCCACAAAGAGTTACAAAGCTTTTCACAGTATTTTTGCCATACATCTTCCTTCTGAGAATTAGAAAATTCAAACATAACTTTATCTTGGAAGTAAAGCCTTTTGAAATATTGCTAAAGTGCATACTGAATAAAGACAACACACTTAAGCGGACTTTTCCCCCTTTAAACAGCATTCATCTTTTCAAAAGCAATAGATTCTCAGTCCACACGGAGTCTATTGCATTATTCATTTCGTGTGCAACCTCATGCTGGACCATAAATTGTTACTTTATCTAATCAAAGGAGACTTAACTCTACAGAAGGTCAAAGGTTTAATTTTGTGAAGTATTATCTTACGCTATGAGTTTAACCGAAAAATAGAAGAAGAAAAACAGCCAAGAAACTGGTAATAAATGAACCTTTATTGCCTCGGGCATTGGCCTAGTTAATAAACTTTCATTGAAGGTTTCTTTCAACTGTTACGGACAATGAGAGGAAAAAAATCTTAAATTACAGCCATGTGTGACTTTTAAAGCAGTCATTCTTTTTTATCTCAACCTCCTTAGCTCAGGGGAAAAAAAAAAAAAGACAAAGAGAGATTGTCTTCGATCTCTTAACCAAAAATGTATGTTTCTAAACAGATGAGAAAGTGCAGATAAACTTTTCTAAAAGCAGAGGTCAGCTTTGAACGATATAAAAAAATTCATTATTTAGGTGTTGAATCTTAGAGAACAACCTCTCTAGCTAAATGTAAAACTACAAAAGGGAGGAAGAAGACATGTAGTTTTTGCAAATCTAACTCTTAAATTGGGTCTCCAACTTAGCAAAATATGATGTTTTGTCATCTCACCATTGGTGCACAAAGTCCACTGTAGATTTAAAATTAATTAAATGTATTGTAAATAAATACATTATCTATGTACTGTCTGCCCTGTTTTAGACACACCAAAAAAATCCTTCTTTTATTTTCAGAATCAAAAACACTAGTAGCGAAATAATTCATTTTATCGTTATGCAATTAAAATTTTGAAGAACAAGTCTATGTTTTTAGCTGATACTCTCATCCAACAATGGCCTGTGAAGAGGTTTTTTTTTTCATTATTTTCTAGAGAAGAAAATGAACTGAGTTCTTCTGAACTAAATCTCCCTTTTTGTCTGATATGAGTATTGCTTCTCCAGCTTTCTTTTGATTTCCATTTGCATGGAATACCTTTTTCCATCTCCTCACTTTCAGTCTGCATGTATCCCTAGATCTGAAGTGTGTATGTATACATGAATCTCTTTGCTGTACACTGGAAACTAAGACAACATTGTAAATCAACTATACCCCAACATAAAATAAGAACTAAATTTTAAAAACCCTCCTTTTTTTCAGGAGGCACTGTATTGAGTATAAAAGTTATCATGGCCTCAACGGCAACATCTTAATCTCCACACCACAGCATAAATAAGATACAGATCCTCACATCACCAACAGAGTTCTCCCAAGCTGTGAGAAAGGGAAGAAGCCATGTTCTGCATCTTACTTTAGATATTCTTAAACAGAAAGGAAAGAGGGTTGGCTTGATGCTCTGAACTGGACACCCTTACCAGATTCTACCCACAAATCACAACGCTCTCAGGCAGGACACCCAACCCTCTTCCCACCTGGCAGCATACGGACAGAATCGGGCTCTACTTCATTCCAGGGACATGTCCCCAGGATGCTATCTCGGGCCACCTTTGAATCCGAACATGATAGCTGCTTACACTGGCATCGCCAGGTGAAAGCAGGACCAGGGTCCCTACTAAGAGATACACTTCACACGGCTGGGAGACACTGAGTTCTCCCGGGGTCGAGGATGAAGCACATTGATAGTAGCTTTGCTTCTTTTCTATATTTGCCGAGAGAGAGAGAGAGAGAGAGAGAGAGAGAGAGAGAGAGAGAGAGAGAGACTAAGGAGAAAGTGGAAAACCTAGAAATTAAAGATGATTTAATGTAAATTCTGAATGGAAAAAAATGTTGCGTTCTTTGCATAGAAAATTGAGGATAAAAACACAGGTCTTCCAAAAACGTAGTTAAACCTGGATATCCAGAAACTGAAGCAGAGTGAGGCAATTCGTTGTTATTAATTAGTAGAGGGTTTTAGAATCAACGAATAGTTTTTGATTTCATGCAAGAAACCAAGAAGTGCTACCCAAAGATTACAGTGAAAAACACTGTCAATGATAAACGATTTTTTTGCCCCACTCTATTTTCTACCTAATTTGTATGCATGCATGTAGTTGGGGAGCAAAAGAATGAAAAGGTGAAGAAAATGAAGGAACGTAAACTACTAGAACAGAAACACTGTATTTCAATGTGTATAGTAAATGGCTAGTTGTGTACATTTGTGGATAAAGAACTTAGTAACAGCAAGGATGGTCATGCTTTATATAAATTTCAGTTCATTTAATTTACCCATTTTTGAAAAAGGCTGAGGTACATTTAGAAAGTGACCCCAAGGTCAGAGAAGCATGGGAGAGTAACAAAAACAGGTATCTCAAATCTAATTCTTTATTCCATTAATCAAAGTTTTATGGGTTTGGGAAAGTTTTGCTACAGTACACAGAGAGGATAAGAAAAAAGAAAGATCAAGGGAATTCAAAGGATTTATTAAAAGTGCAGACGGTAACTCTGACTAGTGTTTTAGCTAGATAGACACAATTAATTAATTGTAACGTTGTGAAACTCTAAAATGCTGAAAGAACGTGCTCATGCCTGCAATGTAGTAATGTAGCAAAATACTTATAATCTTTCAACCACCAGGAGCTTTTGTTGGTTTTTTAACCTAATCCACAGCTTGACATAGATCCTAGAGTAATGGAACACAGTTCTTTGATTGAAATAATATCTAAACATTGCTGTGCTAGCCCGGTGGCCTAATAGAAGTCTATCTCTCTGAAACTCGAGAAATTCAAGTTTGGAAACAAACTCAGACACTGAGCTCTGGCTCGTAAGTCCTTGAAGAAAAGCCTTTGAGACAGGAATATGCCCTTTCCAGTTTAGCAGAACCAAAAACAGACATAAAACTTCTGCAACAGCTTTTCTTCCAAACAATGAGACAGTCAAAACAAATTTTCTTCAGCCACTAAAAAGTGACTAATAAGACAACAGTAGAGTATTGGTAATCACAGAGAGTCTAATATATGTCATTAAAAAGCTAAGTATTTCACAAGTGACCCATTCCACCAGCTTTCTTCATTTTGGTGTGAAAATCTGAGCAGTATGTACAAGTTTAGTCATTATTACAAAAGATCCGTATCTTTTGTCAATTTTAGTCATGTGGAAAATTGCAAAGTGTTCAAAGACACACTAACAATACCTCAAAAGGAATTTATGTATATCACATAGTGGCGAAAAAGATCTATATTATTTTGTTTTATTCAATGTACCCGAAAATTTGCAATAATGATAAGAAAGCCACACTTGAACATTTTAGTGATAGAAAAGTAACTTCTAGGTCTGCACTTGCAGCAGTAAGTACACTCTGATTAAACTCTGAAAGAAAAAAAACAATAAAATCTCCATTTCATTGTGTATCCTGATAAATTCCACAAAACACAGAATATATATCATAACTATTTACCAATATCCTGGCATCTAGTAGAAACTGCTAAGCAAAAAGCAAATGAACAAAAAACAGGAAAGTCATGGGTAGCATTAAATATACCTGAGGCTATGGCCAAATTTTGATTTTGTTTGGATGCCATGCTTATCATATTAAGTAATGAAAGTGATTTTTACTCCGTGTCTGTCATCTGACACTATCATATCACTTTATAAACATGATAATAAAAATGATACTAGAGAGCTTCCCTGGTGGCGCAGTGGTTGAGAGTCCGCCTGCCGATGGAGGGGACACGGGTTCGTGCCCCGGTCCGGGAAGATCCCACATGCCGCAGAGCGGCTGGGCCCATGAGCCATGGCCGCTGAGCCTGTGTGTCCAGAGCCTGTGCTCCGCAACGGGAGAGGCCACAACAGTGAGAGGCCCACGTACCGCAAAAAAAAAAAAAAAAAAGAAAAGAAAAGAAAAAAAGAAAAAGATACTAGGATGACAATGAAACAATCTGCACACTGTCACAAATGTGAAGTCTTGACATATTTTATCATTACATTGTAAGGCATGAGCTGTGAAGTTGGGTGGGAAAGCAGAGAGCAAGTAAGAAAAAAATCACCAAATTACATAATAATATAATCCTAAAACCATAGCAGTCCTTCTAAAATAAATTTCAGGAGCACAGCTAGAGTTGGTTAAGTCAGTAGGTCAACCATGTCGAGGGCCCAAATTATTTCCATACTTCCTTTCTGCTATCCTCAATATATTGGAAAATATCTCCATGTTAGGAAGTTGGCTACAATAATTTTAGGCATCCAAGCAAAAAAGTGAGGAGCTATTTATTCTATATATTTCTCTTTATCCCACAAAGAATTCTCCCTTAAGAGACACCTTAACGAATCACCCCTCAGAACTCATTCGTCATAAGTATATCACCTGATCATGCCAGTTTATGGTTGGAGAAAAATGTGAATTTCTAAATAAGATCAGGGCTTTGTTATAAAGGAAGAGACTGATAAGGGGTTATTGGGTAGCAACTAACAAGACCTGCAATAAAAGCTTATTGGGGAATATTGAAGAAAATTGTCAACAGCCTCAAATAGAAGCCCAAATACATTGTTATTCTAAATCTTCCATCATTTTAAATCTGTCCAATGCTTGCTCAACAGTGAGCATGTACCTAGATTCAGAGGATAATATCATTGTTTTTCTCAATGCACTATTTTACTTCTCATAATGAAGTCCTTGTACAGAAAAGTTCCATAAAATTACAATAGTGACCTTGAGTTTTATATTTAGAACTACCAGGAACAGAAACATGAAACAGCACTCAATTGCTTCGAGTTTCCTTTTCCACATCTAGCTGGAGATATCTATAGAATAAATAATAAGATGGCATGCCTATAGAATGTATAATAAGATGTTGTCCTTCATTCGATTGCTGGACAATCAAATTTATACAACTGTTATGGAATGTGACACCAAGGAACTGGTCACTTTTGAGCTATATGAAACAGTCATTTAAATATTTCTCATGATAATGAAGTGGCTAAAGCTGGTAGTGATATTTTTCAATGCTTTGATGCAGTACTAAAACTATTGGATTCATGTTGTTTCTTCTTAAGGATGCAGATCAGTGTAGGAAAACGTGAAGCAGCAACTGCAGAGCTGAAGAGAGGGAAGAGAATGAGAGAGAGAGAAACTGACAGAGAGGGTTGAGGGGAGAGAGAGAGGCAACAGTAGCTTTAAGCATTCACACGTCTATTGCCATGTCATTGCTGTTTGGTCTCTTCCTCACTTCCATCTTTGCTATCATCAACAGTAAAATGAAAAAGTTTAATGAAGTATAAAAATTGAGGGCAATAGCAGAAATATGGCTTCGGACAAAGAATATAGGCTTTGCAGTCTAAGATCTGAGTTTCAGTCCACCCTCTGTCATTGGGTAGATGGCCTCTGTTTGCAAGACCTAATTTCTGACAATCTCAATTAACTTACCCCAGCTATAATAGAGACGACCATGTGTTGCCTGTGTCTCACAGAATTGGTGAGAACATTAAATGACATAGGATGTGTGAAAAATGGACATAGGTGTTTCATAATGATGGTTTTGTTCCTTCATCTTGCTATCAGTCCATCAGAGATGGTCCTTTGCTACCTTTTTTTGCATTACTATCCCCACTACTGACAGAGCTGAGACTACTTGTGGAAAACAAATGGCAGAGCCAGGCCCATGACATCACTCCCATGAATCTGTTCCTTCAACTGTATTTCCCAGGATCAATAAGAGAACTTGGTAGAAAATCATATTCTTCATAAAGAATTTTATTTTATAAGTACTTGCATGAATGAACTCTGGATCAAATTTCAAGATTATATAAAATTTGAATCCACAACTTACTAAACGACCTTAGACAACTCACTTAACTGCCTTGGAAATAAGATGGATAAAAGTACCTACATATTATACTGGTTATCAAAATCAAATGAGTGAATACACCCAATGAACTTCAATTGTGCATAGCACAACAAAAGCACTCCATATATGTAGGCTACTGTTATTGTCCTCTGACATCAAAAGACACTAATATTCACAAGTCAATGTCATAAAGACAATGATTTTAAGATGATGGAAACAATTTTAATATATGTTCTAATCAAAGGGAATATATATTTTGCAAAAACTACAAAAGGATTTGCATTATCATTACATTATAAAGTATTATTATACATACATCTTGACTCCAAAGATATTTTATGATAAGAAATATATTATGGTAAAGTCACATCAAAAAAGAGATCCAGTTGCATGGACACAAGCAACATTACCTAGCAAAAATCCCAAAGGATAAGTTTAGATTTTAAATATATAGTCACCAAATTATCAGATTCAGACATAAGAGTTGGCAGTGTCTCAGGAAGAAGAATCTCCTAACCCAGACTCACATTATGAATAGAAGATAGAATCAAGCTAGCATATCTCCTTCTCCACTGACAGGTCAAGCACTTTCAGCTACCCCCACCAGACACACATAAGTTCTTTAAACACATATTTGATCCCCTTAAATATATTTATTATTTTTTATATGTACTGTTTATTCAAAGTGAAATATCCAGGAATAGTGGATAAAAAATAAAAGAAGATCTAAATGGATAAAAATGCCATAGCTATTTCCCCACTATTCCATAAGAAAATATAGATCAGTGCATACCAAATTCCCATCAGCAATGTTACATCTACCATTGCATTGGTTTCACAGTCAATGGCTAGTTCTGTTACATGGGAAATTTCTAATTGTCAAGTAATACAGTATATAAGAAGTACTTGGTATATTATAACAGCAGTTTGCTAGATGAGTCTCTATTATCTAAAGAGAAGCATGTCTGTTCTCAGAAAAGTATATTTTTCCCATTTCCTTACATAATTTGCTCTCAGTATCAAGCTTCATCAAACACCTTCATAGAGGTATCATTTACTGAATAAAAGTTAGAGGATTTAACTGTTAACTTCTAAGCATGATTTAAATTAAATCATAAACATATTATTCAAATAGATAACAAGATATTTGGGTTTTCAGGGCACTTGATAAATAGATCTAGTTTAAACATATTCTTAATCAAGAAACATTCCTACTTTTCTGTGTGATAATGGGAGACCAAATCAATTTTTAAAACAGGAAATCAAGAACTTGTAGAATTCTAAGAGACCCTAAACTCTGTCTTCTTGAATTCTAATTGTTAACAAGGCATTCTGATAAAAGTAGACAACTACATATGATCTTTCAACACACACATTGATTCACATCATAACTAAAACTGACAGTGCATCTTCATCATAATAAATTGGTAAGAATTATTTGATATTAATAACTCTTAAGATAAATTATTTTAATTTAATTTGACTTTTAAGACCCACTTGTAGGATACATACAAACAGGAATGGCTCTGACATTCACTTATGAAAAGTAGTTTGTTACAAATGAGGTAAATTTTACTGGCAATTACTTAAGTATCTTACTGCTTTTTATTGCTACTAAAAATTTACAAGGTCATTTGAACTATTATATAATCTGTTTTATATTTTTTTCCTAGAAGCAAAATACAGTTTTGGTAATCATTGTAACACAAAATATGCAATCTCAGGAGGAAAAGTAAATGAAAACATAGGCACTCAATCAAATATTCCTTGATTTCAATAAAGAAATATTATCATAGATCTTTTGAAAGTCTATGAGTAGGCTATGACTGTGGGAATTTTCAGTTAAATTTTAATTCACATAGATATTAAATTCAAATCACAACTTATTAAATATGTACCATGTCCCAGGGACTAAAATGAATTAAAAATGGATACAACATGATCCCTGCTCTTAAAAATGTAAACTCAATGAGGGTAGAGATTTTGATACTGACAATGTCTCTGCTTGTTCACAGATACACTGTCAGTGTCGAAAACAGGGATCAACATGGAGGAGTTGCATAATATATGTTGAAGAAAATTATGAAGACAGAAAAGAAGGAAATAAGGAAGAAACATGAAAGAGAAAGGAGGGAAGGGAAAGAAGAAACGGAGGAAGGGAGGAAGGTAAGAAGGAACAAACTTACATTTTAGTTGGGTAGACACATATACAATTACCTATAACACAAGAGAGAATGTTTGAGTTGTATTAGAAGTACACAGTGTTTCTATCGTAATTCAAGATCACAAAAATTAATTAAGGCTAGGGTGTCCAGGAAAGCTTCAGGTAGGATGTAGTATTTGAGATAACTTTTGAAATATAGGTAGAGATTTTGGTTGATAGAACTGAGGAAAAGAATTATTTCAAGGTAAAAAAAAAAGGAAAAGAAAAGAAAAGAAATAGTGAGCAATGGGACAAAGTTTAGAATATGCTGGGCTTGCATGGACAGTATAATGTTTATGGTGTAAGACACATTGGGTGGGGAAACTAGTAGGATGTAGATCTGAAAATGAAGACTGGCATCACTTCATAAATGTGCTTACATGCCACTCCAATACTTTATGCTCTGGGACCAACGGTATTTGAGAAGGGAAGTATCTTGGTTAGAGTTGATCCATAACCCCCCTTTATCCCCTAGGCTTCCTTCATAAGCTGTGGGGACCTCATCAGAGCACCGAAGGTGACTATGGCTATGTGCTTTACTTACAACCCTACCAATTAGACATGTACCTCCATAATTTCATTGTTTGAGATAGTGATATCCCCCAATACCTAATACAATACATGGCACAGTTAAATTGGAAGTTGTACAGAAGAAATAATGTGGTAGACCTCAGTTCAGATCTTGAATGTATAACTTATTAGCTGGGCTTCACTTCTCTGAGCTTCAGTTCCACCATCTGTAATATGGACATAATACTTAGGGTTGTAGTGAAGATTAACTTATTACTGGAAAGAGGATAATGTGCACCCCCATCCACCCACAAAGTTCCATTCCTGGAACCTGTGGGCATTTTATCTTACAGGGTGAGTGGAGCTTTGCAGATGTGATTAAGTAAGTTAATGATCTTGAGATGGGAAGTGTGTCCTGGATTATCCACGTAGGCCCACTATAATCACAAAAGTTCTTATAAGAGGGAAGCAAGAGGGCCAAAGTCAGAAAAAGAAGATGTGATGATGGAAGCAGAGGTTGGAGGGATATGCTCGGATGATGAAGGAAGAGACCAATAAACCAAGAAAGGTGGGTTGTCTCTAGAACCTGGAGAAATCAAGGAAAACTATTCACCCCTAGAGCCTCCAGAAAGAACACAACCATGCAAACACCTTGATTTTAGTCCATAAAACTCATTTCATACTTCTGACCTTCAGAATAATATAATAAATTTGTGCTGTCTTACAAGCCACTAAATTTGTGGTAATTTGTTACAGCAGCAATAGGAAACTAATATACTTTTATACACACATATATATATTTTTACACACACACACATTACACTTTGAGTAGAGTAGGTATTAATAAATAATAGATATCCTTAATGGATCCATAATATTTCCTATCTAAACTTATTTTTTGCAACTTCAGGATAAATTTAGAGCAAACTGAGAGAGAGAGAGAAACAAGCATAGCAGGGAAACATTGTACTGGTCCAAGCTCAAGATTGCCAGAGCTGGAAAGGAAGAGAAGGCAAGTGTGCAGAGGAGGTATCAGAATCATTTCAGAAAGAAAGTTTGATCTCTAAGTAGACTTTAGGTCTGAAAAGGAGAACTTAAAGATGATTGCTACAGTCCAGAGGGCAAGACGATGTTACAAACTAACTCCAATATTAGAAATAGCCAAGAACAGAGGAAAATGCAAGATTGGGAGTTCACCTTTTGAGCACGTTGCATTTGAGGTGAGGAACGACTGCCTGAGATTAGATTTTAGCAATATATGTTTTAGTTAACTGTTAAGGGTCAGTACATTTCCCAGAGAAGAAACATGAGAGGACATGGCAAATCCTCCAACATTGCCTGGGCTTACCTACATACAAAAGGGGTGGGAGTGAGAGGGCAGGATCAGAGGCAACTTCTAAGAGAACAGGCCACAGGAAAGAAGGTGCAAAAGCTGGAAATTTCAGGGACAAACAAAATGAGGGGAAGAGAGGCAACAAATGTACATTATTCTTTCAAGTAGCCTGATGAAGACAGCAAGACAACTTTGCTGAGGTATACATTTTTTTTAAGTAATGAAGAACTGAGTGTATTCGTGGGAAGAGATAAGATGTGAATTGCAGATGGAGAGTGAAGACACCAAAAAAAAAAAAAAAAAAAAAACAGAGAGAGAGAGAGAGAGAGAAATTAATGGAGGAAGACGAGAAAGCATCAGAGGAATAGGTGAAGGAGATAGCCTCTTCAAAAGGAGAAGCATGGCTTTGGGGATTATTTGGAACGATTGATATTTAAACAAAGGTCTAAATTAACAGGCTAAGTTGATTTCATTACTTTAATACATCTTTAAGAATGAAAATGAAAAACTGGAATATAGCAATTCATTTTTTAGTTTTGAGACATTTTTGCATCATAAGATTCTGAATATATTATGAAAACATTTGAAATATAATTTTAGGTAACTGAAAGCTGTATTTGTACTAGTATCATACACACACATGTGCACACACATATACCCAGATATTCATATGTTCATAAGATTATATTTATAATGCATATTCATGAGGCAGGCACCATGTCTTATCCAATATTTTATTACTAACTTCTAGCACTATCTCTGGTATATACTAGACTTTTTTTTTTTTTTTTTTTTTTTTTTTGTGGTACGCGGGCCTCTCACTGCTGTGGCCTCTCCCGTTGTGGAGCACAGGCTCTGGACGCGCACGCTCAGCGGCCATGGCTCACGGGCCCAGCCGCTCCGCGGCATGTGGGATCCTCCCGGACCGGGGCACGAACCCGTGTCCCCTGCATTGGCAGGCGGTCTCTCAACCACTGCATCACCACGGAAGCCCTATACTAGACTTTTAATAAATGAATGAAGCCTTGGTGAATTTGCACCTGAGGTTCTGAGGAACTACTTAATTGGTATTTGTCATATTACACTGTATTACAACTTATGTTTCATATGACACAGACATCTTATAAATGCACACGATTGTAAAGATCATATATGGTGTCATTAATTTGCCTTTAGAACCAGCAAGGCACTAGGCCATACAAATGGAAGAATGAGGCTACTGCCTCTTCACCTAGATGGTTAGAAAGCAATACTGAATACTAGTACGGATTTCCCTTCTCTATCAGTACCCTGATAAATAGTTGCTCTTTCTTTTTTATTCCTTTCCCCCACCACAGACTATCTTGTCTTTCTAAACACAAAATTAAATCATTCCATTTCTCTGCTTTAGCATGTTTGACATCGCCCGTTGCCTATACCACAAGATCCAAATACCTTATTCATGGCGATATTAATGCTTTCATAATCTGTCCTTCACCTACCTTTCCAGGTATATCACCAACATGTCACTGCTCTGAACCCACTTTATATTCTATGTAAAACCACAAAGAACAATCTTTCATTTCTTTGCCAGGAATACCCTTTCTCCTTCTTATGCATGAACACCAAAATCACTTATCACCTTCTAGAAAAAGTTTTCTTGTTTCACTGAGACAGAGTTGATTATGTCTTCCTCTGCCTCAACCTCTCGATTTGGCAGAAATCTAAACTATGGCTATTACTGAATTATGTTGTAATTATTTAATTACCAGTTTATCCAACTACACTGAGTTCATTGAAGGCAGAGGCCATGACTCATTAAACTTTCTTTTTGCTCTCTCATGCCCTCCACAGAGTAAGCATTCTGGCTTTGAATGAATGAATAAATGAAAACATTACAAGAAAAGAAAAATCCAGAAAATGTAGAAGTGTGGATGGAGATGGTCATTATGATATATAAATGAAGAAGACAGCTTAAAGTTCCAGCAATTTATCCAAATATCCTCACAACTCAAAATAAATGAAACTCATCTTGCTACATATTCTAAGTCTAGATTCTGAACTTAGCAAAATCACATGCTTGGTTGAACTGTATGAAATCACTGATATTTGACCAATTTTAGCCTATAAAATGTTAATTTCACATGGTCAACTTAACACCTATCACCTGGTGACAGAAATTGTCCTCCTCCAAGGTCTCTGGAGAAAACAGCACAATAAACCCACCCCCGAATTCATGCTCAAAAGAAACATACTCTTTCAAATTTACTCAGAAGAAAATACACTCACCCCAGCACAGCACCTCCAAACATCAGCTGGTCCTAAAGTCAACACTGTGTTTACCAAAGAACTAAAAGTAAATTCTAACCAAAGAACAAAAAAAATAACCTAAGACGGAGTGAAGTAAGATTGCCATTAAATTCAGAGCCATCGCTGCTCCCTAATCTGTCATTTCCTCTGATGTCAGGAGCTACCTCACTTTGCAGACAGAGCAAGGGTGGGCCTAGCACTCCCTGAGCCCCTTTATTTATGGTAATGGGTACACCTGACACCTGCATTATCTTACCCTTAGGACGGCATGGCCTTCTTAAAGCTTTGCCTTACGGTGCTTTTCTTTCCTGATATGCTTGAAATATTGGAACATTAAGACTACAAAAACAGAGCCTCAGGTTGAATAACCCTCTCTAAGTATACTTTCTGTCTACTTATCTATCTACTATACATACCAAGAGATCACGGTCTTTAAAATTAAACATTTCTGAAGTATTTACTATCATTTCTTCTAAATACTATTTTCTCAGTTATAAACAAAAATTTCAGAACTGACAAATTACATTGAGTTTTCAAAAACCAAAACCACCATTTAGAAAGCACTGTAGGGTAAGCACTATACTAATAAATGTACTATACCTATAGTATGTGTAGTATGCATGTGTATGCATAAACATACACGCACACACAAATTATTCGAGATGAGAAGAATGCAGTTCAAAGGGATTAGTAACCGCCCAAAATTATACAACAAATAAATGGGGCAGTCAGAATTCAAATTGGACTTGTCCACTTCAGAGTTCACACCCTAAACTTCTACACTCTAAATGGGCCTCAGTGAACTAAAAGACTGACCCCCAAGTGCAACTGTAATGCACAAGTACATAGAAATGTTTGGGAACTTAAAGTTTCATAAATGATGAATTTCACAAATGTCGAATTCACTTTAAGTCTAAAATGCCAGCATTCTGGCCATTAGCTCACAAAGTGATTCCAAATACACAGAGAGTGAAGACATAGGAAGGTTGAGGAAACAAAAATCCTTCTAACATAGTATAAAATGATAAAATGGCTATTTGATAGGGAGTCGAAGAAAGAATGAAGGAAGACAGGCTTAGAGGAAAATCTGGAGGCTTATCTCCTGTTAAAGAGTACCTCTTACTTTGCCATGTGTACAGATGTCTGATTCTTCTTGGGGTCCGTATGTCAGCATTGATTTTTGTGTCTGTGTGTGTGTAGAATGTGATCTCTACTGTAGCTTAGTCAACTTTAAAGAAAAGTTAAAGATGCAAGACTAGAAATTTTCCAGCTTGTTCCTTTGAAACAGTTGAAAACAGTGTGTTTTACTTTCTGCAAGAAGCCTTCTGTGATGGCTACAGCTGTGAGGATTATAGCCCCTGAACTTCTAAGCCCTTATTGCTTGCCCGACTCATATGGCACATATATCATGATGCTATGCTATGTTATTATATCATCATTACTATTAATTACTCTATGAGTAAAATTTATCTCCCAGTGAGATTTGATCCCTTGAATATAGAAATCAAGATATTATTTGGTAAACTCTTCACTGAGGTATAGCAGGTTGATATTTGTGATACCTCTTTCTTAACCAAAAAAAAAAAAAAAGTTAGAATTGACATTTAAATGCTTTAGTGCTCTGAATAACAATACTATTTCATTCTTTTCCTTCTCTCTTTTATTTGCTTTAATTTGTTGGTGTTTGAATTTCATTCACATTCTCAAGAAGATTTTATTAAATGTCACCCTGGTTTAAATTAATCAGTCAAAGAAGAAAAAGTCATTAAAGGAAAATTTTGGAAGGGTCACAATTTTTGAGAAGCACATAAATAAGGAAGAAAATTAAAAGGTAAATTTTAATTGGCCAATAATTTAAAGAGCTTGACGCTTCTGTGACATGCTTCAAAGTTTACCATTAACAATTTATTTTATTTTTTGGGGTGGGGTAAGAAGTGGATTTATTTAGAGAAAAACACACTCCATAGACAGAGTGTGGGCCATCTCAGAAGTCAAGAGGCCCCAGGGTATGGGGAACAAATTTTTTAAATTAAGCTATTTGGGATTTAAGATATGGGACTTTACAGCAAACTGTTCTCGCCTCTTTCTTCTTCTCATTCAATTCAGTCCAGTTTCATGTTATCTTTGACCTCGTTGGTGGGCTACATCTTGCCAGTCTTGAGTGAGACCTCCTACAGCTATGTCAAACTTTGCTCATTCCCTCTTCTTTCTGTATTCTTCCTCTCCATATGCCCTAATTATACCTCTGTTCAACCCAATTATACTTCGGTTCAACTGTTTATTTTCCTTAATCTGATCATTAGTTTATAATTTTTCTTCTGCCTCCCGAATAGAGCAGCAGGCCAAAACTTCTATTTGTCAGTAAATAACTCCTTAGTCCTGGAAAAATAGCTAATTGAACTGCTTTTTAAGGCACCCTCTCTAAGTCTAGTGTAAATCTTCCCTGTCTGGTTTATCTTACTGAACATTTGAACACATTTTGCTGATTCTTCTCTAACCAATCTTGTTTTCTTTTCTTTCCCCAATTTTTTCTCTTTTATTTCTCCTTCCCAAATATTGTTTTTAAATTATAAATGTTAGTTCTTTTACCTAAAGTGTCATCATATCTCTTTAATGCTGACAAATTAGCTTCCCCATAAAAATTCAAAACATCTTCCTATCTCCAAACATTTCTGAGTAGTCATTCTGTATTTCTGGGAAAGAAGATGATATAGATATATATAGATAGATAAATATAGATATCTCAGATCGAAAGATGCCTCCTCTACTTCTTAGCGTCTTAGCTATGGCCTTTTGAGCAAATTAACTTGAGACTTGGATTTTTCATGTTAAAGCCAGGCTAACTGCACACACTGCATAGCATTTTTGTGAAAAGTAAATGACAGACAGGATATAAAATGCCTCCTAGTCCAGTGCCTTGTACATGGCTGGCATTCAAAAAACACTTCTCCTTTGTCCTTTTCCACAATTTCCTCTGATGCTCATTTGACTTTCTGGCATACACAGGCACACACATATATAGTACAATATGCACCAAATCTCAAAATAATTAACATACAAATCTACCTCATGGTCTTAATTTAGTTTCAAAAGCACATTTATGAACCTAAATAGTTCTCGTCAAAGTCAATAAAAATGTACTTACATGCCTAGTCCTAAGGAGAAAAAAATACTAACTTCTATTAAATACTCTAATGCTAATATATAAGTGTTCAATGGCTCAAAATAAACATTTCTGAACCTTAACTCTAGCAGCTTAAAAATGGTATATCTATGATATAAGCCACTAAAAGTTATGTTTGAACATACTGTTTGGTGATAATAATCATATTGATTTAGCCGATCAAAGTAATAAAATTGGATTACATAAATCATTTCTTAGGATAAGATAGTAAAATATATTGTTTCCATTGCACATTATGCATCATGGATTTCCTATGACACAGTCAAAATTGATGTAAAATTTGAATAATCTAGATTCAGTACATATTTATATAATGCATATCAAATCATAGTTACCTATTTTTAATCTCCTTCACTTGGTCTGAATATTCTTACCATGTCTGAAATATTATCAGTAATATATTCTCTTTTAGTTATTTAAATGCCTAAAACTTACATCAGTGTATTCTCAAATCTGGAAATTCTGTGATCTGAAGAATAAATTTTGTTGGCATATTTTCATTTTGCAAAGGAGTAATACAAAAATAGTGTGTATTGTATCAAAGATTTGATTTCTCTAAAATTGTCTCTGTGAAACAAGCACACATACTCCCTTGATAAATGTGCATATTTTTAATTATTTTAAATATTTTTTTCAGATTCCAAACATTTTTCTCTACTCACTTCATTTTCCTTAAAAGAAAAATCTGAATATTAGCCCCACTTTCTAGTTAGGGTATCTGAAATCTCAGGAAAACTCATTAATACCTTTGAGGCTATAAGCAATACCTTGTAACCAGAGTATGAGATTCTTAGAACCATAATACAAAGGAAGTTACTACCGTTCTGTGTAATCAAAATTAGGAAACAAAGTATGTGCTTAGCACTTAACTATGAGGCAGGTATCAATTTACACGATGATTACCCAAAAAGTGAGAGATATGGAAAGAAAGAACGAGGAAGAGAGGGAGAGATAGAGGGAAGGAGGAAGGGAGGGATGGAGGGAGGGAAGGAAGGAAAAAAGAAAGGAAAAAAGAAAGGTCTATATATAATTTTTTAGAAACTTGAAATACAAAGTGGGGCACAATCATCATGTTTCTGACTTACTAGGGAGGGGCAGCTCACAAACTTTCCAGCAGCTCTTATTACATTAAAGCAATTTCAATGCTCTAATAGAAGGTTATGTGTTTGCAATGGAAAGTTACTTGCATTTCACACTATAGAGCTGTTAGTGGTAAGTAATTATACAACTGTATTTCCAATGATGGAGTCCCACCACTGTGCTTGTTCCCTTCCCAGTGGAAAATATCTTGTGAAGCAAAGAGTGGCTAAGGGATTCAAAAGGAGGAAAACACATACCATAAAATATAATTAAAAATTGTGGAGGCTGCATATGACAAGAATAACCATAAAAAACAGATACAAACCAGCTGGCTGTTAACAACTTCTGAGTTATAAAAATCTTAAACCTGCTGTAAAGCACTCAATTCGATTTACATAACCACAGAGCTGACATTCCTTTTAGGCTCCTCTGTTGGGGATTATTTTGACATGTTTTAAAGCAACATAAAAAGCAACTGTGAAAGGAAGACATGTATCATTTTACACTGGAATTCATTCCTGTCTTAAGACCGGACTTTCATACTTTAATCTGAACCTCTTTCCTTAAACTGGAAAATATCTTTAATGACCACTGCCTGGCTGATTTTACAGCATTATTCTTTGGATGCTCATATTTCTAATAACATTGATGCTTTCCCTCTGTGTGTTGTGTATTTGAGTCACTAGCCTTACACAATTTCAGCTCAGTTGTACCAATCCAAGAACCAATATCCATGGTCTATAAGAAGGGAATAATATTTTGGTCAACCATGACTGAAACAACTATAATTTCTTAGGAACCTAATGATGCGGACAGCATTCTACAAAGCTAACATAGCTTGCTGTAGGGAATTAAAAATAAACAAAATAAAATAAAATCAATCGTACATTGAGTGAAGTTTTGATGTATAAGTGCTGGCAGCAGAAATTGCCCAGAGCACAAAATGAGCTTTGCCGTTTGATAATTTGCTTGATTCACTATGTTGCTACATTCAGGGCATTTTATGCCTGACTTATATGTAGTCCAGTAACCTGTTTAATGTTAGAAGGGTTATAATTATATACAAGGGTTTTGACTATATAGCATGTCAATATTCCAGATCTGACACAAAATATGTATATTCATTTGAGGTTTAACTATTAGAAATACTTTTAGTAATAATTTGATCTACAGTTATAATAAATAACAAAACCATTCTATTCTTACTAGAGATAAGGTAAGCAAACATATCAGGGTCGTATGACAATAATAGTCCCTTAAAGGAGTACAATAGAAAGATCAGGGGTGTGTAGTTATGGATTCAAATTTTCACTCTGCCATTTTCTAGCTTTTCTAATTTTGAGCAGCAAACCTGAGTCCCAATTTCCTCATTTGTGAACTGGGGTTTTACTATGTATCACAAAATGCTGTTGGGATATAATATGACATAAGGTATGAATGCTTAAAATATAAGTTAGAACTTTAAATGAATCTGTAAAATAATATTCTGTTTTATGTGTAAGCTGCTTTTTGTTTTGTTAGATTGCCTTAGCAGTTATAGGAACTCTCTCAGCTCTTTAGCCTGTGTGATTATTTAAAACATAAGCTACCATTAAGAAAAACAGAAAAATCAGCTGAGTTTGGTTTTGAAGAAATAATAATGGGTTCAATTTTAGTCATTGACAAGTTTGAAATGACAATAGGAAATTCAAGTACAAATATCTAATATCTAGTGATGGATGTACAGTTGTTTGGAAAGCATTATGGATAAAAGTGATAATAAAAATGAAAAAGGAGACAAGGTCACTATAAAACAAAATCTAAACAGTGAGAAGAAAAAAAAAGATAAATGTTTAAATATCTCTATAAGTTTTCCTAATTGGTTATTATAATGTATAACAGTAATACTCTGCATCATTTTGAGTAAACATGAACTTAATCACTAGAAAATGTCTTAGTACATAGCAAAATCAATTTCCTGGGATCTTTTAAAATTAATGCATTAGGTAAAATATAATGTTTTTTTGATTATTTTGTTGCCTAGATCTGCCAAAGGATAAATTTAAACATCAGGAAAGAAGAATGAACATTGTTTAAACTGTGCCCTGGAATGTTACGGCCATTTCTGCACAATAGAATGATTAATGAAGTGTTACTCAAATAGACAATCATGTATAAAATTACCCAAATTAATATACCTAAACTTGATTTAATCAAATGTGTGTACTTCAGATTTCAAACAACTAATTTAACAATTACATTGTTTCTATGTAATATTGGAAAGGAATATAAACTTGTGAAACTTGCTAGATTATATGTTTCCAAAATAAAATATCAAAAAAATGTTAGATAAAATGACTCCGTGGCATTATTTATTTTTATTTTGTCAGCATATTGAATCTTAGAACTACTACTACTACTAATAATAATGTTTATGAAATTATCCTAAATGTAAAAAAATCCTCTGTAATACACCCGGGAGAGAATAGTCAAGACATTTATAATGAGATATCAAAGCCTGGTGGGCCACACATTTTCTCAGTGGGCTAATATTTGGAACTTTCTTTTTTGCCCCATAAGTCTTTCTTTTTCATGAGTGACACTTATTTGTCCTACCTTCTAGAACAATGAACAATTAATCTATATCCTTTATTAAATATCCAAAGACAGCAAACATGCCCTTTCCTTAAAGCCCCATTTCTTCTCTAAAAATCTTCATTTCCCTCAACCAATCTTAAGAAAATAACTTCCAGTTCTGATTACCCAGTTTGGACAAACTGTTTTCTATTGTGGCTTCTCAAGACATAATAACCATAAATGGACACAATACTGTTGATATGGTCTAAGCAAGCAAGGCTGCTGCCAAAACAGTACAATACATAGAGCTCATTAACACCCACATAATTTATCAAATTTAAAATGGACTTAAGTGAATCACCATATTGGCAATAGTACATCGAGGTTTCATTCCTAGATGCAAAAATCATACTTAGGTTAAAAACATCAAATGTTAGTGTTAAAAAAAAAGTCTATGGTGAAATGGATTATTGGTGAATAGATATTTTTAAAAATCATGATCAAATATAATAACCATAAATGAACACAATGCTGCTGATAAGAATGCAAGGCTGTTGCACAGTGAATTAGGAGACAGGCTTGGCAGTCAGGTTAACAGTCTCGAGCAAGAAAAATCAGTGCCAAAATTTACTCATCTGTAAAATGAAAACCATAATAACTACCCAAAGACATATTACAGGGATTAAATGAGCTAATACACATAAAGGAACTTGCTAACTGAAATATAATAAATCCCAATAGATGGTAACAATTACTAATACTTTAATGATCTGAAAATTATACATTCATTAATCAGCCAATAATTGCTTTGAACCTTCAGTCATATCATACTCGTGATCAATGTAAAACCCAATCTCTTTTTTTTCACAAAAATGTTATCAAATTTATTTTTCATATACTTGTGTTATACAGATAAAATTTTTTGTCAAATCATACCCCTTTTAAGCCAATATCAGATGCCACTTTCCACAGTGATGACAGTGATTATCCTGTTAACCCCTCGTTTCCTCTTCTTCTTTACAAAACCTATAGTGCTTTTGTATATCTCTCTTGGTAATTGCCTCTTTGTACCCTCAATTACAGTTTATTGAGTGGCAATGTCATTTATCTTTGTAACTCCTAAAACTCAGGATAAATATTTGTTGAATACATTAATAACCATTTCTAAAGTGTGTATTCCAAAAGTGACTTCTGATATAATTATGAGTACGTTTCATGATAACAAATATATATTTCTGATTAGCTGCAAGTTTAAGATATTGTGTTTAATGACTATACACCCCTTACTTGTTTAGAAATTAGGAATGTGTGTGAGTGTGTGTATTTGTGTGTGTAACTACTCTGAGAAAAATATTTATCAGAAGTAGATGGAAGAATTAAAATCAGAAAGAGCCGAGACAATAATTCAATAACATCAATCAGTTATCTTTCACTACTTTGTTTCTCTAATCAGACTGTAGCCTCCGCTAAACGCAAGGTTTCATTAACAACCTTGACATTTAAACTATTTTAAATAAAATTCAACAAGGGAAGGGAGAAGAGGAGGAGGAGAAGGCATAAAAGGCTAGGCTGAGAGGATAGGTAATTCAGGTTGGGGAGCAAAATTTGGGTTCATATGAAAAACATTGACCGATCTTTAATGCAGCAGTTAAATGTCTTCCGGTCAAGGAGTTATTGGAGAAAGTATTCAAGAGTTAACATCTAAACAATTAAACATAAACTATTATATCACTGAAATATAAGGACACCCAGATTCAGAAATTTAAGGAAATGTATTTAGTGGTTGAGGCTAATCAGGGACTCACATCGCCTTAAGAGGCCAGTTGTATAGATTCCCAAATATTAGAACTCTGTAGGCCTTTAGAGTGAATACAGATAAGAAATAGATTCTAGAGACTGCAGCTGTTCAATTTTTTTAAAACCAATTCATCGTTCATTTGCTAATACTTGATATAATTTTCATGGCCATCTCAAACAATATAGCCATGCAGGTTTCCAAAGAGCGCAATATGTAAAGTTCACTAATACTCATATAATTTTTCAACTCTAAAAGGGATTTAAGGGACTCACCTACTGGCAACAGTACATTGAGGTTTGATTCTCAGATGTAAAATCTTAGTTAGGTTGCAAATACCAAATGCTACTGTTAAAAATCTCCTGTGTGAAGTAGATTGGGGAATACACGTCAAAAAAAATCATGATCAAACCTGGCACTTTTGTTGACAGACTTTGTAGTGAGGTCGAAGGTGTAATTAGGCCAGAAAATTACTTTCTCACTACTAGAATTGTTCCCTTCAGGTCTTGAGTTATCAGTCCAGAAAATTTCATTAAACACTAAATTCACTTTAAGACAACTGTCAAAATTAAGCAAGGTCCTAATATTCAAATCTTTCATTTGGATTTTGAGATTTAATGTAAAATAAAAAAATGCTATAGTTGCATTTTTCTATCAAGACTAAACTTTTTAAGAATTTCAGAAACAACTTCTTTTCCCCTTTGAAAAACAGGATGAAATAGCATAACAACATAAATGTAGAATTTGAAATACTTAATAGGCATAAATTATTTAAATTGTTTCTATTTCCTGTTCATTGAGATCTTAATGTGAAACTGGTAAAAAATCAAGCACTCACAATTATTACAGATACAATACAAAGGGGAAAAAAAGAATCCTAAACCTAGGTTCTGAAGACTGATATAAAATCTGTAATGATGCCAATGATGAAACTGTGAATCCACCATATTTGCTCTTAGATAGTGTACTATATTTATAACAACTGGTTCACCACATATTGAAAAATAGAAAGACATAGGATATTCTGGTACATATTTAGTATATAAGTGAGCAAGGACTCAGCATTTATAAACAAAAAGGAAATATGGTACATGACACAGTAGAATTACAAGTAATGTAATTTTCTATTTTCCAAAATGTTACGATAATAACTTAAGAATTAAATATCTCAAATATAGCTTCAACTATTTTGCCAATTATATCAAAGAGGATAGTGTTTGATAAAGTATAGTGAAAAGTATTGTTATAATTCTTGGAGTCAAAGAGCCTACCTTGAACTGCCCTTGGAAGCCAGTTGTTACAATGCCTCAACCAGGTAGTATATCAATTGCACAAATACGTAATAACATAGAGGTTTACTACTAATGAGGAATAGGGCAAATGAGAGCCCAAAGAGTAAATGATTAACAAAAGTTAAGAAATTTTCTTCAATTATTTAGGATAGAATAGTATGCTTTGGACTTAACAAGTAATACTACACTAGCCTTGACTATTCATAAAGTCCAGAAATAACTCTAATAGCATGAAACACTTGTCAGTCTGTTAGCATTACATTATTTAGCAAACAAAATGCAATATTTTAAATAAAAAAAGGCTTAATAGGCTTTTCCACAAATGCTTAATAAAAGGATGGCCAGGTTAGAATTAAAATTCAAACACAGTGGCTTATTAAGCAATTAAGCTTGATTATAAATTCTGAAATATAATTTTTGACATCACTCACTCTATTCTTTTACTGCCTCTATACTAAGCCTCCAAATCAAAGCACTGAACATCTCAACTATTTAAAATATAAAGCTATTTTAAAATAATTTAAGCTTCCACCCAATATTAAACTAGTGGTTAGAATGCCTACAATACAAGAATATGATTCATCTGTTCAATACGTGAAGTTGTGGTGTGAGTTTTTCAAATTAAGATTAAGCATGTTAATAAAAATTTGACTAATTCTTTAAGAATTTGATTCTGTCCTTTTAAAAAATCTTTTATTTCAATTCATCCTGTTTCAATTCTATTCAAAATATAAATAGCCTCTAAGGAGATTAATGCATTCCTTGGAATGGATGATACACTGATAACAAGGTTTATAATTACTCATTCCTCTGTTCAGCCCCAAGTGAGGTCTTTTCTTCAACTTGAGCAAGTTATTTAAGCTATCGTGCCTTAGTTTATGTGTATGTAAAATGGGATAAGCAAGACCTCCTTCACAGTTTGACATGAAAAATAAATTAATCTTTAGATATTAACAAATTTCCTACCATGTAATAGTTACCCAGTGGATGTTTGCACCCCGCCTTATTTTAACCAATTAACTATATGGATTGATTAAATCATTTTAAGTTAACAATGCTTTGACCAGGTATCATGCTAGCAACTGAACACAGAGTGGTAAAAAAGTATAGACATAGCTACTGTTTCTATGTATAAAAGTGTTTGCAATTTTTCAGTAAAATGTACATGTATCTGATAAGTTGGTTTTATTTCTTTCCATTGGATAGTATGTATAGACAAAGTCTTATAGTAAATAAACAAAGTAACTGCAAGAATATCTATAAAGAAGACGTATAAGAAGTACCCTGTAGATTAACTCAAACAACAATTTTGAAGCAAATCTTAAATATTTTCACTCGTGAAAATATTCTCTTTTTGTGTTTTACATCTGCAATATGGGCATGGCTTTTCTAAGCCACATGATTAAGACTCTAAATTTGAAAAAGTTTTTTAGAATGTTTTCTAAAATTTAAAGCTGTCTTTGAATGTATTCATAGGTTTTCCAAATATGTTACTTAAGAAATGCATGTTGTCTTTAAGAAATCCATGTTAATGGCAAATTCTAGGTACCGATTTTTTTCACATAGAATAGCATAAATATTTACACATGAAAGACTATAACTCAAGGTATTTCCAACAGTATTTTGTGAAGAGAAAGTGGAGGAAAAAACAGCTGCACACTCAATTCTTTATAGCTAAGATCTGACTTTAAATCTCTCTGATTCTTACAGATAAAAGAAACATGGATAAATAATGGTAGCCCATGTCACATGTGTTTAACGAGAATCCTGAAATTTAAGACATTAATGCCTAGGAACCCCAGAAGCAGTATATTTCCTTGAATTCAGGCCAAGAACAACAGTGGTCTAGGCAAAATTAACTGGATGGACAGTTAACACTTTCAAGGAAAATAAAGATTACTGTTAAGAATATAGAATAACAAGCTGATGGGAGTGATGATGCTGACCATTTTTACGATCAATTTAAAGAATATCAAAAAAAAAAGCAATCTGGCCATTTCATTAAAATAACAATATTGGTATTTGGGAGAAGTGCATATTCTAAAATGTCTACCTTCCAGTAGTCCTCTCTCATTGATACATACAGTATTTTATTAGAGATGATTAATGTGAAGCTCACTGTAATTTCAAAAATTCATAGAATATTATTATGTCATGAAATCCATGCCGAGAAAGCAATTGCAGTTATAAATCAAAAAGACAACTCATATGGACAGGTCATATGGTAACAGGTTCTCCTTGGAATGGTATCCTTAAATGTAATTTATTCAATAAGTAACTTAAAGGTTACGTATGATGAGATGATCTCTTGCTCAAATAACTTCAAAATACTGTTATATTCTAATAGTAAGAGATTAATTTTCTTGGAATTTAAAGATACTTGCATTTATATTCCTTTGAATTAACATGGTTCTGTATAACTCGTCTGAAATGTTTTTACCCTAATATAATAATCCCCTAGAAGGATTTCATTAAGCAATACAAGATAATAAATAATACAAAAGGCATTTACTGCTTTAATATGTGAGTGAAGGGATCCAAAAAGAAGAACAGACTCTGAAAACCTTCACAATGCTACATTTTCACATTTAAAAAGTAGTTTTCAACTAGATGTTTTAACAGGGAAAAGAACCACTCAAAAATTGACTTCTAGGGAATAACGTGTTATCAGAGGGATTAAACATTTTATTGACTTTAATATTAAATACTATACATGTTTAAAGAGAATCTTGATGATATAGCATCGCATTTTTAAGTCTAACCCAAAATAGCAACTTATGAGCTCATAGCCCTTTGGAAGAGACAAAGAGTCTTACATCACCTTTAATGCTTAAAAACTCCACACTGTTCCTTTAAGTCATATCCTTACATCTCAGGAGGCAAACTCAAATCATTAGAAAATATGTATTTAGAAAAAATAGTTTCTCCACATATATTTGCATTTCTTAAATGAAAACTAATGGGAATATGTTTGATGGAATGATATTCCATCAAAGGATTTGACATTAGGAGGCATTTCAGCGAATTAAATATGAATCATAAAATTCTACATACCATGAAGATCAAAAAGTAACCATCGACATGAGAAGATTGTATCAGGAGAAAAATATTTTATTTGAGCTAATTGGAATATACAAAAGCAATTTTTTAAAAACTGAGAAAATGATTACAATCCAATTCCATAAATATAGGGAAGGGCTCATCATTCCTAGAATTGATGTGTTCAAACTGAGAGATAAATAACTGGTATTCTATTTGGAACAAGACAAAAGTCCTGTTTCGAGAATCATTGTAATAAAACTAAATAGCAGATGACATCTTGCTATATATAAGACTCTGCAAAACGTTTTGTGATACATTAGCTCATTTGTTCTTCACAAAGTCATATCAAGTAGGAGATAAGGCAGATCTTATGATGTTTGGTTTGTACATGATAAAGTTAAGTATTTCAGAAGGCAGCTTGATATAGGAAAATAACCAATAAATTGGAGTCAGAAAATTTGAATTGAAAACTGTGTCTTGCACATAATAGTGAAATTTTGGACAAGTCTCCTAGCATTTTTTCCTCCTCTCTAAAATGATGTTTTAGGTACTAGTATCTACCTTGCGATGACTGAGGCCAGACGGTGTTAGCCACAGTCACATCGCTAAAAGTGATGAAGAAGAGAATGAAAGCCAGACTCTTCAGTTCCAAGTTAGGAGCCACATCACCATGTCATGTTGTTTAAAAAAATTACATGTCTTTGAAGAAAATCATAACCTACTCATTGTATTCTAAAAGCAGCAAAGATAAAAGAATCAAATCCATTTTGGCCTTCTCTAGGAATTCAGCTTATGGTAACTTTAGTTAAAATGTGAAATGGCAAAAAAGTACATCTGGAAATAGTTTAAACTACTGTATATATAACCTTAGCCATATATCAACAAGTGAACATGATAAAATGCTCTCAAATTAATTATACTGACTACTTCCTTAATGAAGTGCAAAAGTGTTCGCATAATCTGATTCAATTTATTGAATTAGGTTACAGTTTTATCATTTTGAAAACTGGCTTATTGTTTACAGTATATGTCAATTCATTTCCAATAATTAATAGCACAGCATACAGCTGTAATCAATTGAAAGCAATCTTCATTTTTAAGGTCCACTAGCATTTGTAGTGTGCATATTTCTAAAAGCAATATATGACTATGACAGTTTGAACACATATTATAACAGTAGCAATGATATTTCATATCCATAAGTCTTATTCTGTCCACAAATAAAAATTTATAAAAAGAATTTATTGTCATTAAGCCCTGAAAAGTAAACATGTAATAACCAGATTTTAGTGTTCACTACCTCTACTAGGAATATCTATAGAATGCACATTTATATGAATTTGAATTTGCCAAGCTAAGACTTCTTAAGCCTAAGCTATACTTTTTTTTTTGTTATCAATTTTATTCTTAAATCCAAAGGAATGAGCATAGAGAGTCAGCAATCATAATCAGTAACACTTGGATCAGCCTGTTTAATTACAATAATAACACTTTATCTTTGTCTATCTTCATCATTTACAGAATACTGTTATAAATTGTGTCATTTGACATTCATGGAAATTTAATGAGAAAAAATAATTTTGACATAATGAAAAGATTCTTTTTTTATAGATGAAGGAAATAAAGGATCAAAATATTCGACTGGCTCAATTAATACACTTTTTAAAAGTTATATCTTTGGAAGATTTCCATAAATTTCAAGAATTGACAGGGAACTCTATTCAATATCCTGAGATAAACCATAATGGAAAAGAATATAAAAAAGAATATAGACATATGTATAACTGAGTCACTTTGCTATGTAACAGAAGTTAACACAACATTGTAAATCAACTATACTCCAGTAAGAAAAAGAGAAATGACTCCTCCTTGGAGACTTTATTTTTTAAAGTGGAAAGTCAAATCAAAGAAATTTACAGTAAAGTTCAAGGTCTTTCATTTAAATCCCTTTAAGAGTCATGTCTTTCTGCTGTCAATTCTGATGATTTTTACCGGTTAAAATAATACTATTTTTCCACCCACCATTCCAAATCCTACTACAGCTAAAAAAATTCTGTTATATAATATTAAATGATTGTCATTTTCTCCTATCAATCTTACAGCTATGGACCCCTTCACGGACTACTCTTAAAAGAAGGTCCGTGAAAACAAAGGAGGGAAAAACATTTTAAAATTTCTTTTAATTGGAAAAAAAATATTAGTGAGCCTACCATAGTCACAGTCTTGCCTATGAGTTAATATTCCATCCATGAAAACCAGTGTAACAAATGTATGATAGCTTGTAAATATGAAACATTCTTCTCAAAAGTAATTTTTAAAAATTACTCAAAAACTGTGAAAGAATATGAGTATAAAACCCTGAAAGGATGGATGCCCTTTAACCAGAAAGGCACCATGTCAAGTTTAGAATAATTCAAAGTGAAATAAAATAGAATCATCAAATTTTATAACTAGAAGGGAACAAGATTGCCTTATTCAATCTACCTCCCTCCAATGCAAAATTACCTTCAGATTTGCCTGATGGTCCAGCAATGAAGGATTTTTTTTAACTATTACACTTTTGTACCACGAACAATATAGCCCATAAAAAGTAATTAAACATAAGTACTATGGCTAACAACTTTTTATCCCCCTTTCCTATTGAACCCTTCTGTCAGAAGGAAAAGTTAAGGTTTTATGATTAATAAACTTCACTTTTAGATCGTTTTCCTTGTAGCAAGGCTCTTTCTTATGGAAGCCAGTGCAGACATCTCTGTGATTACTGTTCATCAGTTAAATTTCTGTCCTTGGAAGAGCACAGTATGAATCTACTCTAGCATCCACCTTCAGACCCTCTATAAGTCTTCTTAAGACTAAACATCACCATCATTTCCAAAACCCTATTTTCTGGGCTATTCTCTTAATTCTCACAGTCTGTCAATGTCCTACTAAAAATTGCAATGCCGTGACTGAATATAATATTCCAGATGTCATCTGAAGTGCAGAGTAAAGTTGTATTGTTGTCTCCCTTTCTCTGGACTTTATATTCCTATCCATTAAACTTAGGTGTATTAGCACTTTCAGAAGTTCTATCAAAACGTTTTGTTTTTTTTTAACGTCTTTATTGGAGTATAATTTCTTTACAATGGTGTGTTCGTTTCTGCTTTATAACAAAGTGAATCAGCTATACATATACATATATCCCCATATCTCTTCCCTCTTGCATCTCCCTCCCACCCTCCCTATCCCACCTCTCTAGGTGGTCACAAAGCACCGAGCTGATCTCCCTGTGCTATGCGGCGGCTTCCCACTAGCTATCTATTTTACATTTGGTAGTGTATATATGTCCATGCCACTCTCTCACTTCATCCCAGCTTACCCTTTCCCCTCCCCAGGTCCTCAAGTCCATTCTCTACATCTGCGTCTTTATTCCGGTCCTACCCCTGGGTTCTTCAGAACCATTTTTTTTTTTTTTTTAGATTCCATATATATGTGTTAGCATACGGTATTTGTTTTTCTCTTTCTGACTGACTTCACTCTGTACGACATTGGTGTATACGACTGCATAACCAAATAAAATCTTTCAGTGTTTTTTATGTAGAATGTTTTCAAATCAGGTCTTAAGTTCATTCATGACTAGGGCAATGAATGTTTTAGGAAATCGAGTTCAAGTTTTATTAATACTACTATTTTTCTGACATTTGCCAAGTTTATTTGAAATGTCTGGTCCTGTCAACACTTGCAATTAGCAACTCTACTTCTTTACAAAGAAGAGCATAACGTTGTAAAACTTATCTCCAATATGTATGGAGAAAATATAAAGAAATTTCAACATGACATTTTAAATCCTTAATAACAAAGTTGGATCACTTCGTTAAGGAAAGAAACTGAAGCTTGGAAGTTAGCCAAAGGGGGGGAAGCCTATCAAAGACAGAGAAGGAGACTAAACAAAGAATTCTGTTTATCTTGTATGACTTTTCGTTCTACAACATCTTTAGGAATACTCAAAATATATCTATAGCAGAGTTGCTTGTTTTTCCTGAATGAACATTGTTTAATGTATTTCTCACTTCTCTTGGTTAGGGAAGGAAATAAGATAGTAATAGCACCTCCTATGGGTCAAGAAATTAGAGCAAGCAATAAACGACAACATGTGACATTTTGTATAACCAAGGGACTAGAACCCTATATGAGAATCCCACAGATAAGTGGATAATCCACAAAGCTCCTGCTAAATCCACAAACCATTCACCATCATAATCAAAAATTGACTCTTAAAATCTGATTTGCTTTTCTGTAAATAAACTTCTCTTCTGTCAAAGGATGCATCATATTACTAAAAAAGAAGCAAATACCTTGCAATTAGTCAATTAAGTATATTAGCAACTTCGTTACTGCAAATCTACTGAGAGAGAAGTTTAAGTAGATTATAACTGAGCCCAGTCCAGTGCAGGCATAAGAGACTACAGAACTCAATAGAAACTTGGAAGAGGGAAACAAATTAGGGAAAAAAGGACTGTAATTTTCTTCTAAATTAAATAGATGAGAGGCCTGTCCAGAAGTCTAGTGATATGTGGTTATGTAATTAAATCTAAAATAACAGATCTTTGCCCTAAGAGATTAGAAAATAAAGATTTTTATAAATGTCTATGCTAATAATAAGCAGGGCATATTATGATTTGACTGAAATGTGTGATTATAATGTGTATATAATATATACATATATAATGTATATATAATAAATATATTATCTAATCCCTCATACCAAAGCTATATTTACATTTAGTTATAATATGAGCTATATTTTATTCAGGTATGGATTAAATTAGTTCTATGTCAAGATACTGTGTGTACAAGTACATATATGCAGGAATTTTAAAGGCTGGTATGTTCTATGTTACCATTTTATTCCTGAAAGTATTGCTTCTTTAGAGCATCCATCTAGAAGTATAAATTTCATCAATGGATGATGACAATGGTCAAATGTAGCCATCATAACCCACAAACAAATAAATAAATAATGCCCTCCATTTCCTGAGTGAACCTCCTTTAGGCACTAGACTCAGCATCTTTAATCTGGAGCCTAACTGTACTTAATAGGATTTTATAAGCTGCATTATAACACCAGTGTTTAAATTTGTAACTCTGAGGCATAATCATGTCTCTCAGAAATCCTTTGCTAAACATATATTAGCCATATTCATTGAACAAATATTTATTTTGAATATCTGCTTTGTGGAAAGCCATATTATACATAATGGGATACTATAGTAAACAAAAAATCACCAAAATCTGTTGGTATGCGTGTCTTCCACACCACACTTGGGCCCCTCAAAATATCTCAACCAGGGACTTTCTGGGTGTGCAAGGCTGATAATGACCCCCAAAGTTATGCCCACGTCTTAAATCTGGGAATACCACTTTATATGGAAAAAGAGTCTTTGCAGATGTGATTACGTTGACGATTTTGAAATGGAGAGATGATCCTGGATTATCTGATGGACCCTAAATACAATCACGAGTATCCTTTCAAGAGAGGCAGAGGAAGAAGTTATACACACACATGGACACACAAATACACACACACACACACATACACACATGACAAGGTGGAAATTAGAGCCACAAACCAAGGAAAGCTGGCAGTCTCCAGAAACTCAGAGGCAAAGAAACAGATGCTCCCAAAGAGCCTCCAGAGGGAGTGTGGCCCTACCGATAGCTTGGTTTGGCCCAGTGATAGTTGATTTTGAACTTCTCCAGAATTCCGAATTAATTTTTATTTACTTTAGTCACCAAGTACGTGGTAATTTGTTACGGCGGCCACAGGAAACTAATAGAGTGTTCAATACAAGTTTTAAGACTAAATACATTACATGATGAAGTTTGGTATTAGGCTGGCCTTCCAAAATGGGAAAAAGAAGATATATTACTTAATTCTTCTCTTCAAGAAAAAATTTAAAGGGAAACACACATGAAATACTGATAAGCTAAATGCATTACCCTCAAAATGTCCAGTGATTAAACTTTCACAAATAGTCCCTACATATAAATTTATGAAAATGCATACTTACACATACTACATAAACTTCAGTGGTTTAAATAGTTTGTATCTTATTTACTCTTTGAGTGAGGCATTCAGTAGATTGCTATGTTTTAATTTGTGAGTAAAGAAGATCAATCCATTTGTGACTGTTTTACTTGTGCATTTTTCTGTTATTCTTACTTGTAAGTCTCCCCAGGGAATACAATGCATTTGTTATGATAAACTTCTCAATATGCAAAACATATCTACACACTAATTTTTTCCTCAGAAGTTGAAATGCTTAATGAATTTAAAATATTACAAATGCTGATACTATAAAAATAGGTAGTTTGGATGTTGTTGTTGGTTAGTTGGTAATACTTAGCAAGAAAAATAAAGAATATAAACTTTGAAAATATGTCTTTGAATTACAAATCCACGTGAGAATACTTTCCTATCATCTTTTTTTTTTTTTTTTTTTTAAGAAAAGAACGTTTCAATGGGATGAACTCTGGTTAATATTGCCCTGGTCTAGTATTATTTTCAAAATGGTAAAATTTCATTTATAAGTTCTTACCTTTTAAGCATAGTGCATGTGTGTTCACAATTGCTTTTTTTTTTGTATCCTGAATGCATATTGATTAGGTGCCTACGAGGTCACAGTGAGAGAAAAGATGTATCTAAGAAGCAAAACTATGAATCATTCATTCATTTAATTTGAATATATTTGAAAAAATTAGGTAATGGATAACTTTTTTAATGTTAAATGCAAATATTTGAGACTCACTGAGTTACTTCTTAATACTTACATGAAAATTGTATTTCAAAACTAGTTTGCATTCTACCCTGAAGATAAAATCAGGAAGTTGGCCAAATGTGCTATCCAAGTTGCATTCCTGGCACAGGAGGAGAGTATTTAGAATTCCTAAATAACCCTTTCCTTAATTGTAAAATACACATGATCCTATAAAAAGTATGAATGTTATTGGAACTCTGTTGCTAGGATGAATTTATTCCAAACTGGTATTTATTTTCAAAAATGATTTATGACATGTGCTCAGTCCAAATAAATGTAGAGAGCACTACAGGAGGTGTTGTGTTGTGAGACTCGACAAAGAGCCTTCTTTCTTTCATTAACTTCCACTTCTGGTTGCTATGGCATCCAGTGACAACCATAAATTTGGAAATTATCACCATCTGCCCACGCCCTCTTCTAAGGTTACACACAAGCCCACTTGAACAACCAAAGTGGCAAACAAAAACTCCATTAAGCAATCTCAAAGTTTTTTCTTTTCATATTATAGATACCTAAATACATAATCTTAGTCCTGGAAAGACACTTTTTAAAAATATAAAAATAGTCAGAATTTTTTCTGAAAAACAGATTCCTCAAGGAAAGATTATTATTTAACTCCAATGTTCAATTGTTGAAAAGAAAAATGAAGGAATGAGTAGAAACAAATTGACAGATTTTTATAAATTGTCAAAATAAATAAATTTTTTCACAGGATCAATTTTTGCAACCTTGAAGGTAAATCTGCATCTTTTATGCTTTTCAATGGTAATACTTAGAGTACAAAATCACAGTTCAATGTTTATAGGCAGTCGATGATATAAATCTTAGAAAGGATTTGAGATTTGAGGGTGGGTTGTTTTCTTCTTTCTTTGTTTTTCTTTTTTTTTTTGAGATCTATATGTTTGTTTGTTTGTTTTGCTAGTTTTAGAAAAATGATTTCCAAGTCTTTAAAAGATACTGATATAGCTATAGACTCCTGGAAAAAAAAATTTTAAACTCAAACTCACAGGTCAAAAATATAGTAGAAATGTCCTCAAACTAGTTTGTTTAATGTCAAAAATGTTGACATATAAGTTTTTCATTGTTTTAAAAAAATAACACATTTCATCTTTCCCATTTTGAGGAAAAAAAATAACATTTTAGTTTTAAAGAAAGTCGCAAATATAAATAAAGTCCTGGGACAAAATAGTCTATATGTCCATATTGAATTATATTCCCCGAGTAAAAGTACTCCTTGGGAGAAAGTGTTACTCATTCTTGAGAACTATAAGATTTCTTTAAGATGATCAAACTTCCAGTTAATGTTTTAAGATAGTGAATGACATTCTCCAAGGGATGAAGATATTATTCTGTATTCTCTAAAATCTAAACTTCTCCATCTAGAAAAATTTTGTGTAAAAAGAACAATCATATTGAATATAAAAAGACAGCACAATTCATGTGCAACAGTCAAACATATGGCAGTGTCAAATCTTTGGACAAATGTCTAAAAATTGAATTAAGTGAAATAGGCAAGAGTGAGCTCACACGCCCTGTTTTAAAGACATTCCCTGGGCTCTATAGAGTATTAAACTGTCCAAAAGCCATTTCTTCAAATCTAATCTACTCTCCTGTTGAGTCTCCATTTCCTCATCTTTTGCTGGAACATGACTGATGAAGGTCTGTTTCAATGTAATGCTTAATAAGCTTGAGAGAAACCCTGGTTTCTGGGCTCACAACATATCAGGAAGAACAAAAGTTTAAAAAGCATTTATGAGAAGACAGCACAGCAATTGAAATACATGAAATGATCCTGCTTCAAAAATGAATGTCCATAATAATGTGTCAAGTTTAAACTATCTTCAGTATCTCTGTTCACCAAGCTAGGGAAGTGTGTAAGATATTTCAGAAAGGGATCTATCAAAAATGACTTAATATTTTTTTAACATCTTTATTGGGGTATAATTTCTTTACAATGTTGTGTTAGCTGCTGCTGTATAACGAAGTGAATCAGCTATACATATACATATATCCCCTCCCTCTTGCATCTCCCTCCCACCCTCCCTATCCCACCCCTCTAGGTGTTCACAAAGCACAAAGCTGATCTCCCTGTGCAATGCAGCTGCTTCCCACTAGCTATCGATTTTACATTTGGTAGTGTATATATGTCAATGCTACTCTCTCACTTCGTCCCAGCTTACCCTTCCCCCTCCCCGTGCCCTCAAGTCCATTCTCTACATCTGCATGTTTATTCCTGTCCTTCCCCTAGGTTCATCAGAACCTTTTTTTTTTTTTTTTTTAGATTCCATATATATGTGTTAGCATACAGTATTTGTTTTTCTCTTACTGACTTACTTCACTCTGTATGACAGACTCTAGGTCCATCCACCTCACTACAAATAGCTCAGTTTTGTTTCTTTTTATGGCTAATATTCCATTGTATATATGTGCCACATCTTCTTTATCCATTCATCTGTGGATGGACACTTAGGTTGCTTCCACGTCCTGGCTATTGTAAATTGTGACTTAATATTTTGATTTTGAGTTTCAGCTTATGATCTTCAGTTGTTTAGAAACTTCACTTACCCCAAAGTTACTTTATGGTCTTAATTATGTGAGGTGCTGCTATTCTTAGATTCTGATGACATCACCTTATCTCACCATTGCTTAGGTAGTGAAGTATTTATTGTTTTCACCTTAAAATGTTGGCAGGCAATTTGGAACCAGATCTTTTCTGTTTTAATACAAAAACAATCTAGAATACTTTTCATCCAAAATATAACTGTGATTAGTGAGAATCATCACAAACTTATCAAATTATAAAATAATGATTGTTAAAATGATTATTTTTTTAAAGCCCCAAAACGTATTCATTGAGAAGTTAAGTCAAAGACTCTTCCGTCTTTCTTCTAGCACACCTGAGTCTTTCAGTCATAAAACATGAAAAGTTAAGATCTTCTTTCCATCTTGACTATGTAGTACCAACCCCCCACCCCCGCCCCGGCCAAATCTGCAAATCAGGAAATTCTATCTAGTGAAATAAAAACAGTTAAGCCTTAACAAAACACTACCTACTTCTTTTCGAAATATCACATTTGGACTTAGAATTTCAGGCAGTAGGATTCAGTTACTTGTGAATCATGACTAAAGTAAACGAATAGAAATGATGATACCTGCTCTGTAATTGGGTTGTTTTCAGCTATTGATTTTACTTTTCTGTTTCTCAATTTTTCATCTGCAAACATTAGCATAAAGATACAACTCTTCTTTGGAATGTGAATTATTTACTTTTAAGAACCTAAGGTACCTTACAAAAAATGTTAAATATATAAAATAAATAACTTCAAATTCAACTCAGTGGGTATTTGATAAAGGTTCACAAAAGTGAATCAATTGTTCAGACGCTGCCACAAAAATAAAGGTGAGTTAAAAGAGCCATTGCTTCCAAGGAGCTTTCAACAAAGTATGGAATGCGAAATAAGATACCCATGATTATATTACAGCCTAGAGAAAGACAAATGTTACAACGGAAAAAGCAAACATTTATATGGGAATTCAGAGAAAAAATTAAGACTTTCTCCTTATCTTGCCAGATTATCTTTCCTGTTTCAGTCGTGTGAAATGACAATTACCTCTTTATACATCTATCTCCTCAATAAACTTTCATGATGGCAAAGATTAATAAGTACTATATGTTATATAATAATAATATCATTATTATCATAATTTTAATTTGCTCTGAGTCTGGATGAAACATGGAAAGTGGGCAGATGTGTGTAAGTATATAAAAGAATTAATGAACACATCCAGGTGGTGAAAATCAAATGAGCTGTTTTTGCATGCAGCACATTATGAAAGTTGTTTATGGTATAGAGCTTTTGTGGTCAAGACTATTCTTTTACTTGTACATTTTCAAAATTCTAGTGATAAACATCCTTCAAATGCTTCTAACAGACATAGTTTAGGAGAAACAGGAGATATTTCTATTTGACATGGTTACAGTCTTTTGTTTGGATGCATGTTAATCTATTTTGTGAGTTTTTGTGGAATGAACTATAAACTTAGAATCCAGAGACCTGGGTTTGAATAACCACTGCCAGTGACCAGCTGGTTGACCTTGGGAAAGTTACTGGTTCTCTCTGAGCTTCAATTCCTTAACAGGAAAGTAGGGATAAGAATTTGTCATTTGATATTAGCAAGAGGATTAATTACAATAACTCCTAGTACTGTGTTCAATTAAACTTCTTTAATTTTATTTCAAATAAAGAAATGATGATAATAATAATGCAGTTTTGAAATAAATTCTCATCAGTAACATTATCTTAGTGTGAACAAAATATAACTGATGAGTGTGAATATCTATGGCACTGGCTGATTTTGAATATTTTCGGCATCAATAGGTAGCAGTCTTACCTGTTGGTGGGATTATCCCAGGAGACATAAGGCCTGGGACAGAATGTGGCATGATATGAGAGTTCTCTGGGGAGGTGACACTTTGAGTCCTCTTAGGAGGCCTTCCAGGTCTGGAACTGAAACAAACAAACAAAAAATTTTTACAATTAAGCTGTTGTCTTACACATCATTTCAAAGTTGTTTCAAGTGGTAACATGGACTGTAAATAAATTTGTTTCAAGGACAGTTGCTTTTGCAGTTAGATGTAATAGACTTCCATCACTAATTAGATTACATGCTGAATTCATTTTCCTCATTGAAGATCAGCCACTCTTGATGCATAATTCATAGCCTGCACCTCGTTACCTGCTTCTTCATATTAATATCTATACACAGTTTGAATTGCCTCGTTTGCATATGCTAAAGTTCTGCATGCAGCCTTCAGCGTGAAAATTATGCACTAACTTGTAATAATTATTACAGTCAGCCTGCTATTGATTTATGAGAATTTTAAAAACCAAATATGTGTAGTACTTGTAATGAATGATATTTTAAGGTTCTTCAGGAAATTAAAAGGCAATGGCTGCCTAAGGAAATGTTCTGCTTGTTTGATTTAATACTACAGTTAGCTGGGAGGTGGAATGAAAGAGTGATTCAGACCTATAGCACATTTTTCGATGATATGTTTTATTACTTCATACTGCTAGCCTGATATCTAGATGATAGATGACAATACATATCTAATGTGTGAAAAGGTCTTGCAATTTCTTTATTTTTTGTCATTTAAAAGATAAGTCAAGTCATCATTTAACCCTTATTCTATTTAAATGAATAGCCCCACTAGGTTGCCTTACTTTAAATCTGCTAAAATACATTGGAAAGGCTTAGGATTATTTGTAGAACATCATTTAGAAACTGCCAGTGTAGCATCATATATCTGCCTTTGGGATAAATAAAAATACTTTGTGTTCCAGCAGTACTTCTCTTTTGCTTGCCTATTGTACAATGATAAGTTTTAAAATTATAAAAGCAGAAGGTGAAAAGGATACAAGTATTCACCATCCTTGTACAAGGAAAACATGAAGAATACAGTATTAGCAATTTTTGAAACAAAGATAATTCACATTGTTTCCACTGTCTGCCTCTGTATCATGAATATACATTTATGAAAGGCTTTTCCATCATTTTTTCTGGCCAATATGTGCCAGGACATATCAAAACCTCCAGATACATCCTTCATAAGTTAACGTCTCCATGTCAGCTTCAGCTGAGATCCTTTGTCTCATCAGAAGATTCAAAGATCCTGCCTCTATTATTTAGTGTAAGTAAAATATGTAGTCATTTAACAAATATTAGTAGGCTCTTTTTGTTTTCAAAGCAGTGCACCATGGAGGCTAATTTGGGAGAATGGGTTCTTAGTCTTCAGGAACTTACACTCTTGACAAAGGGACAAATGTGGTGCAGAAAGGACTAGGATGCAAACCAGAATGTGCTGTGTCCTAAGCAAGGTGCAATCTGAACACTAATGGGAAGTTAGGCTGGATGATGATACGTTCTCTGTTGGACATAAGATTTCATGGTCCTAGGAGGTTAGAAGAAAATTCTGAAGGATGGGTTGGACTTGGAGAGAAAAAGAACAGAAGAAAGCACACTCCAGTGAGAATGTGTGAAAGGAAGTGAAACATGAAAATGTATGAATGTACAAGACTTTTTCCAGTGAGTTGAAACAGGTAAAATAAAATGAGGGGCAGAAATCCATACTGTTAGACTTACTGCCCAGGGCCAGATCCTGGAGGACTTTGAACCAAGAGCAAGTAGATTGTGCATTTGTTTTGCTAACCAATAAGGACACGGCCCTGTGTATTCTGAAGCATCTCTCTGTCTACTTATTCTTATTCTTCATTATTACTCTTCATTCTAAACTGATTCCTTAACTCCTGTTATTTGCCATAAGACCATCGACAGCCCTCTGATGGTCTCCATTCTCCCTGAGTAATCGCTTTCATAAACATTACTGATATGTTAAGAAATAACAGCTAAATATATTATCTACTGCCTAAAGCTTCCTCCTGTGGTTCAGACAGATTAATGCCTGTCTACTGGAAATCCCTGCTTGGATGTTCTATAATGATCTAAGATTCAGCTTGTCCAAATCTGAATTCAGCATCTTCTCCATTAAAACCTATTTTTCCTTGGTTCAGCAAAATGTCACATAATTGACTAAGCCAAAAATCCAGCACTCAGCTGTCTTTCCCTTCCTTTGTAGATTCAAACACCATCCCAAAGGAAGATATCTCTCTACCCATTCTTTCTATCCCCACACCTATATTTCAGATCAATTCCTTCCTTTCTTATTTGATCTACTATCACAGCTCTTCCAAGACCTACCTCCAGCTTCGTCCCACTCTAGAGCCTAGAGTGAAGTCTAGATAACTTTCCATACTGATTTTGGAATGATTTTTTTAATGCAAATTTAATCATGTTTTCCAACTGCTTAAAGATATCAACAGTTCCCTAGAGCATTGACACTCCTTAGCACAGTACCAAGGTCTTCCAATACTTGGCCCCTGTCTACTTTTCCAATCTCTTCCTTTTATTCCTAAATTCATGGCTTATATTTGGCCCTAATGAACTTATTAACAATGTCCCATGTTGCTTTGGTCTCCTATGACACCAACTTTTGGTCTCCTATTATACTAACTTTATTGCAACCTGCCTCCTTTGCCAGCAAAGCCTTTTACTACATCCCATCCTCATCCCCATTTTACCTGACTAAACCTCCATCGTCCTTCTAACTAACCACTTCTAGTGAGTATTCCTTCTATGCACTATGACAGCTCATGGTGAGCAACTCTATTAGAGCCCTTTCTGCCCTGACTCTATTAATCTGCTTATTTGTTTCACTCCCAAGACTGTACGGCAGAAAGTGTATAAAATATGTCTGTTTTCCTTAAAACAGCTCAGTGCCTGGCTCACTGTATGTATTTAAATACATTTTCACCCAATTTATTAAGCCCAATTCTTCAAATTCCTCATCAATTCCAGTAGTCTCCATGTTTCCAGGAAATGAAAAGTGAGATGCAAAAAAAGTTTGGGATTCTGAGTCTAAAGAAGCTAAATACACATATGAAGCTCAGAGAAAAAGAATACAAGTATTGAGAGATCTCAAGCAAGATGCTGTGGAGAAAGTGGGAAAGGAAAAGTAAGTTAAGATTTGGAAGATTTAGTTCTTTAATTTGTTTTGCTTTCAAAGAAGGTGAAACTGTGTATCAGCACTTTATCATTGAGGCCACAGGAGCTGTCCTCACAGCCCTCACTCTGGAAGCAGAATTCAGGCTACTAAGTGGGAACACTTTATTTCACACTGTGATTAGAAAAGACCCAGTGGGCTCTTTTTACCCCAGATAGCTCCTGCCCTATCTATCACATTGCCTCCAATTCCACTAATAGAGATTTACTGCTTTTAGTCTTGAAGCTTTAAGATCTTTTAAAGCCTTCCATTAAAATGCAAATACCCTTGGTGGTGGTTGCACCCTAAAGCCATCTGCTCACACCCTACTAGGGGTTACTTCACTATTAGGGGAGAATACAATCTTGAGATATCTATGCAAAGAATTGAGAATGGGGGCAGGGGGGCGCTCCCCAGAAAGATTTGGAAGAAAAGCCAAGTCATTTATCCTTTTGCCTAAGAACAAGAGGGAAGCTCTTCTTGGAGTTATACAAGACTTCCTGGTGTAGAGGAAGTTAGACGGTTTATTCATTAACAAGACCTTCCTCTATCCCTTCACGACCTAAGTTAGGTCCTCTTATTGACAGCCTTGATGTTTTACCCTTCCTGCAGTCTTGGTCACTAACTGCTAGAGGGTTTAACTCCAGAAGATCTAGGAAGATAACTTAATTGTAAAATATTTGAATATTTAAATTACTTTCAGTAGAGCTTTAGGGAACTTCCAGGAGAAGCTGTGTAGTACCGTGGTCAGAAGCACGGGTTGTATTGTCTTGACACATCTAGCTTTAAATACTGGCTCCACCTCTTTACTAGAAGGTGTGGCCTTGATCAAGCCACCTGATGTCTCTGAATAACTGATTAAATCAAGATTTTTTTTTAAATGGACCTGTTTGCTTTGTTAGAAATAAGTTGTACTTGGAAAGAAAAAGAATAATTTAACTGAAAAGAGGAAGTGAAAGAATTAACAAAAGCACTTCTTTGGGGAATGATCAGTTGCCTCAACAGCAGACACCTTCAAGCCTCCTTACTACACCAGTAACCCAGCTTTACCCCCAGAGGATCAGAGCAGCTGAACTCTCCTAGTTCTAATCAAAGCAGAAGACCTCACTTAAATAAATTATTACTCTTAATAGCTTGACTGAAATCAAAATTTATGACTTTGGTAATTGTTTGTGGCAAGCTTCACACATGAGCCATAGTGCACCCTTTAGTATTTTCAACCATTTGCATTAAAAGAGCAGAGCAATCCCTTAGAGATGGCCACACTTGGCATGTCACAGTGGACACAGTGGATTCTCACACTTGGTAGGAATCCATTCTGGCACATCCTTTCCTGCAGTTCTGATTTAAAAAGGTTTCTTTTTCAGATAGCTCACTGGGTAGATGTCTCTCCTTACTCTACATCATTAAATCAGTCTCAGGCTAATTTCTGTCTCTCTCCCTCAACTGTACGATGTTTACCAACACTGCCTAGTCCATTTAGTGTGCTTACTCACAATGACGTCAAAATCTAACTTAAAGAGGCTAAGTGCATCAAAAGAGTGAGAGGTATTTGAAATACTCCAGGAAGGTACAGTACATTTTTTTCAACTCCTCACCTCCAGAAACACCATCTTCTTTTAACCTCTTCAGTACTTTTGAAGTAATTAAGTTCCATTCTCCTCCTGAGATTTGGAGCAGAGAGGCCCATGAAACCCGGAAAGAGATTGTGATGGCTATAAACTGGGAAATGTTAAAGTAGCTGCTAAGCAGAAATTTGGGTTCCAAGTCCTACCTGTCTAGAGAAACGAAAGAAGGGTTCCATTCAATCATTCAATTCCTTCAACCATCTGTCTAAATGAAAGGAGCTACTGTACAACAAGCAATGAGCTAGACATTAAAGTTTTAAAATAGAGACACTCCTTTCTTTGAGGAGGAAGATAAAATTAAATAGCCTGTGGGATAACAATGAAGAAGAAAAATACATGGCAGCAAGTGAGCAGTGATTTTAGTCTTGGGACACAACAAGCATTTAGGGGTGAAGGAGTCTTGCTCCATTAATCTACAAGAGTTCATTTGCCCTCTCCAATCTATTCACCCCAGGAAAGTGCCAATTGTGTGTTTATATCTTGCATAATTTTTTTCTAGTAAACTTCTTCTACAAAACCAAGCCAAGAAATACAAGAAATATATATATATTCACATATATAAGCCATATATATATTATTATTTCTGATTGAAAATGTACAATTTGCTTAATGATTTATATACCCACTTGAACACTATGGAGTCAGAAAAAGTGGGGATGTTTATGAGTAATTTATGCTAACAGAAAAAGATGCTTATGTTCTAAGTGAAAAAGCAAGATACAAACCTGCACATATGGCATACCAGAGCACAAGAGAGAGAAATTAAGTAAAAAATGCAATAAATATGCATATAAAAAAAGAAAGACTAGAAGGAAAGATAGTAGACTATTAGGAGAGATTATCACTGGATGGAGAATTACAGTTTTTCTACATCTGAAGATTTTAGTTTCTCTGTCAAAAGCATGTACTACATTTAACATATAAAGACAACTTTTAAAATTAATTTGTTTAACACTTCAGTACTCTGGCCATATATTTCAAATTGTGGACAAATCACGATTCTGGCTAAACTTGATCAGTGCCTGAGGATTACCTCTAGCCATAGCAGAAACCAGATATAATTTATCCTCTTTATCTTTCTTTTTTTTCCATATCAGTTCTAAAATATCTAATAAAAAGCAGATGATTATATGTAAAAATATTACCCTTGTGAGAACTATAAAATTAATCTAAAATATGAAAAGTACAAATATTCATTAATATCTTCCAGATCAAATCAACCTCATGAAATAGATCCATCAAAATAAAAGAACACAAAGAACTTCCCAAGATTAATGTACGTATATATTTCACCAAAAGTCACAGCAGATTTATAATACTCAGGTTATAAATGGATAGTTTTCCCTTAGAAGGATCTTGTTAACTTGCTAGTTGAATCATTTTTTTTTGTTTTCTGAAAGGCTGATTAGCCTTTTTTATGATTAGCATTATTTTCCCTTTGCATGAAGTTTTTTTCTACCGTTGGCAAAATTTTGAAAGATACTTTTTGCAATGATGACAAATTTGAGCACTTTCTCAATCTCATATCCCACATTTGTTTAGACACATTTTTGTATTTTCTGTATAGGTGTGTGTCCCAGACATGTGTACTTCTCAGTACAAATAAGTTATGAACTAATTCATAAAAGAGATGTTTTCCACCATCACCAAAATACCGAGTCCCATGGGGCAAGCACTTGAAATATCACCCGCTGTACACTTGGAAAGCATACAGATCAGTGGCTCATGAGCACGAAACACACAACGTTCCCTCAACTCTTTACATGGCAGGTGTTATAGACTGAATTATATTCCCCCCAAATTCTTATGTTGAAGCCCTAACCCCAATGTGATTGTATTTGGAGACTGGGCCTTTGGTAGGGAATTAGGCGTAGATGAGGACCTATCAGTAAGACCCTCACGAAAGGATTAGTGTTCTTATAAGCAGAGATGCCAGGGAGCTTGCTTGTTCTCTCTCAGCCCTGTGGGGACACAGTGACAAGGCAGCTGTCTACAACACATGAAGAGAGCCCTCCCCAAAACTGACCATGCTGGCACCCTGATCTCAGACTGTCAGCCTCCAGAACTATGAGATAAATTTCTGTTCTTTAAGCAACCCAGTTTATGCTATTTTGTTTGGTAACCTGAGCAAAACTAAGACAGTAGGCAATTCTATACATTAACTGAACAAATACATATACAAATACACAAAATAAAATTTCCTGTAAAAAAGAGCTAAAAATAAATTTTAAAAAAGGTTCTGCACTCAAATAAACTTGGCAAATGCCCCATTAAACTTATTAATCATACATATATTTTGTGGAAAAACTTCACAAATTCCTAAAGCCTTTTTTTAAATAAGTTTATTTGTTTGTTTGTTTATTTTTGGCAGCATTGGGTCTTCGTTGCTGCATGCAGTCTTTCTCTAGTTGCGGTGAGTGGGGGCTACTCTTCATTGATGTGTGTAGGTTTCTCATTGCGGTGGCTTCTCTTGTTGCAGAGCACGGGCTCTAGGCGCACGGGCTTCAGTAGTTGTGGCACGCGGGCTCAGTAGTTGTGGCTTGCCGGCTCTAGAGTGCAGGCTCAGTAGTTGTGGCTCACGGGCTTAGTTGCTCCGCGGTGCGTGGGATCTTCCTGGACGAGGGCTCAAACCGTGTCCCCTGCATTGGCAGGCAGATTCTTAACCACTGTGCCACCAGGGAAGTCCCCTTCTTAAAGCTTTTAATATTTTTGTTTTGTGGATCAATTTCTCAGAGCTTTCACTATGCTAGAGTGTACTATAAATCTCTAAGAACATGGTGAAATAGGCATTTACTAAAACTTAGTTTACCATGAAACCTGTTATTTCCAGGGAGTCTGTTTAGAGACGTGCTCACAGTATGATTATATTCAAATTATAAAACTTCCTCATCTCTCAACATTACGAAGCCATGCTCTGTGTCATAGGTCATATGACAATTGTCACATGAGAAGTATTCTCCAGGGAAAAGAAAAGCAGCAATTCACATATTCCATAGAGTTGATATGAGTTGATAATTACTTAAAACACAAGGTTAACATGAGTAAACTGAAATCATTACAAACAGAAAACAAATAGGAGCTGAAATTAGCTACTCTTGTGAGGAGGAATTATTGCTGACTCTGACTTCAAAACTCACACTATCCAGACCTCAAGTAGTACAGGAAATTCATTTTATATGAATCCTGTTTCAAAGGTCATTGACAAAATTTCTGAGGTCTCCAGCTCTGTTGGAGCTATTAAATACTGAATAGGAATTACCCCAAAATAAAAGTTAAAATATACTGGAATGTAACTAAGCTATATTTAAGCATTTGTATATTGTGTTAACAATTAATTACAGTCCAATATCCTAAAGAGAGTCTCTGTTTGACAGGTTACATACTTAGGATAATCTAGCCCCTAAAGTTTTTAAGTCCCCACTCCCCTTTCATAGGATCTATATGTGATAGCCACATTAAGAAGATTATTTAAAATCCATGAAATGCATTAGTTATATTAATCTTAGAATTAATATATTAATCATGGATTTCTTAATGAATATATTTTTTGATATTGTTTTTATCAAATCAGAGGTCTCATATTCTCCTCTCAATTTGAGTTATTTATTCACATCAATGGTAAATGACACTTTATAAAGTATATCTAGTGACTTATCACAAAAGTATATTCATATTTTTTAAATATTTTGTGGAATTAAGAGTAATTTAATGTAATTTAAAGTTTAAATTAAAGAATATAAAAATTTAATACTATTTATTTTTACCTTTCCATTGCATACGTTATACATCAACATACATGATATTTCTTACAAAGAGGATACTGTTTGTAAATTGCATTTAATGTTTGTCGAGAGAGCCAAATATTTTTTTTTTCTTTTTTTTTTTTTTTTTTTTTTTTTGCGGTATGCGGGCCTCTCACTGTTGTGGCCTCTCCCGTTGCGGAGCACAGGCTCCGGACGCGCAGGCCCAGCGGCCATGGCTCACGGGCCCAGCCGCTCCGCGGTATATGGGATCCTCCCAGACCGGGGCACGAACCCGTATCCCCTGCATCGGCAGGCGGACTCTCAACCACTGCGCCACCAGGGAGGCCCAAGCCAAATATTTTTAACCTTTTAATCACCTTACTATTTTCTCTACTTCCCATAAGCCTTCCAAGCTACAGATAAATCTACCCACAGCACATCTGTTTCAAAATTATCTGCAAAGAATGACTGAAATCCTCTAAGGGGAAAATCCTAAAATAATGAGAAACAATTGTAAATGGCTTTCTTAAAGTTTTGGGATGAGTTAGTACTTTATTGGCCTCTTTCTCACAGTTTCTGTCATACTTCAAAACCATATTCTATAAAATTTAAATTTAGTATTTAAAAATATTCCAGGGCTTCCCTGGTGGCACAGTGGTTGAGAGTCTGCCTGCCGATTCAGGGGTCACGGGTTCGTGCCCTGGTCTGGGAAGATCCCACATGCCATGGAGCGGCTGGGCCCGTGAGCCATGGCCGCTAAGCCTGAGTGTCCGGAGCCTGTGCTCTGCAGCGGGAGAGGCCACAACAGTGAGAGGCCAGCGTACCACACACACACACACAAAAATTCCATCTAAGACATTCAATATCTAAACCAATCTTTTATTCAACCTCTGGACTCCTAGTCACAAAGAAAAAAGTTTCATTTCTTGTAATTTTTCCATTTGAATTTCAAATGACTACATCTTCTCTGCAATTAATGTTGGTTATATTTTGTTTGAACCAAAAGCAACGTATTTAGTCTTCTGTCTCACTGGGACATGCCATAACCCTGTTCATATATGTGCAATGGCTCTGTTTTTGCAGATCATCTTGAATTTGGCCCCAATATATGTTCACTGCTCTAATCTCAAAATAATATCCAGTTCTTCTCTGTAGGACATGCCATTGCCAACACTCTGAATGCCCTTTTCCCAAATGTTTTCATTTTATTTTGGAATAGTACATTAAATAATAGTTACAGTTGTATTATGTTGTCTAACCCCTAGGCCCTGTGCTAAGTTCACTATGTCATCTAACTCTTTTAATATTCATAACACACCTTTAAGACAGGTATTATTGTTATCCTTATTTAACTGATGAGGAAACTGAAATACAAGAAAGTAAAATGCCTTACTCAATATGCCACACATAAAAAGTAATAGAGTGGAGCTGAGTAGGGGGAAGGATAAATAGGCACAGCACATAGACTTTTTATGACAGTAAAAATACTCTGTGTGATACTATCATGGTGTATACATTTGTCCAAACCCATGGAGTGTACAACACCAAGAATGAACCCTACTGTAAAAGATGGACTTTGAGTGATTATGATGTGTCCATGTAAGTTCATCAAACGTAACAAATGTACCCCTCTAGTGGAGGATGTTGATAAAGTGGGAGGCTATGCATGTGTAGGAAAAGGATCTGTATGGAAATTCTCTGTATCTTTTGCTGTTTTGCTGTAAACCTAAAACTGATCTAAAAACAATTAAGTCTTAAAATAAAGTAAGACTTGTGAACCAAGGCAATCTGGTCTAGAAGCCAAGCCCTGAGCATGAAATCTGCCTCTGTTCCATATTTGTTGGTTAATTTAGTCAACAAACAAATGTTAATGTGCCTGACCTTCCAATGTGAGCTGAAAATACTAACAAGATACAACCCCTGACTTTTAGTAGCTTTCAACCGATTTGGGGGAATTACTGGATTGGCCAAAAAGTTCGGGTTTTTCCATAATATCGTAGTAAAAACCTGAACGAACTTTTTGGTCAGCTCAATAGATACATATATAAAGAGTTACAATAAATCTTGCTAAATACCTCAGGGAAGGTGAGGTGTGAGCAAACAGGAATTAGTCAACTGAAGAAGAAGAGGGGTTGCTAAGTAAGGAAAGACCACAGAGGCACATCCCTGCCTTACACACACACACACACACACACACACACTTCTGTAATGACATGCTGAATTACTCAAACCCATGATCATCTTTCCTTCCTTAAAATAATTAGTATCACACACTCTAGCACATGATCATTTTCAAATAGTTTCATAGGTCATTATCTCATCTCTCCATACTGTCTCCATTCTTCTGACCTTGAGAAAAATGTTAAGACATGTAATAGGCTCTGATTTTTAGTAAAATGTCTTCAGGACATTATGATTCATTTAATTACTTTAAATGTATCTCTTTTTTGTGATGTTACATTTTAGAGGAATTAAAAAGGAGCCCAAGTTGGTGTTATGTAATTAACTCTGTAGATAAAATCTGACTCCAACCAGTAGCTGATCTATCCCCCTTACAAAAGTTTACTTTAACAGGGGTGTGTATCCATAAAAGGAAATTCATAAATGACTCAAATGAGTTTTATTTCATTTTTCTATAATATTCATAATCTCAGTCTTAACCAAAGTTGCTACTATATGTTTTGAATATACGAGAAAAAAAATATTTTGTAAGGAAAGGATAGCTAACCAACAATAAGGAATGAAAAAAACTATAATAAGTGTGCATCAGTCTTTATGTTCTAAAGTAATCACAACCATAAATTTCTGGCAAAGTAACTAAATCTACACACACACAACAATAACAATTTGGTATAAGCATTTTCACACATAAGTCACAGAAGTAGAAACAATATTTATCTTAAACTCTTGATCTTCTGAGATGTAGTTTCAAATGAGGGTTAAAAGCAGAATCTACTAAGCCAGAACTCAGAAAATCTTGTCTTCCTGCTTGTGAATGCAGAGGTAAGATGGCTGACTCAAACTAAAATGTGTGTTTTCACCCTTCACTGACAAGTTATTTGTTTGCTACCTCTGGAGAAAATGTACATAACTAATTTATTTGAGAAACCTGTTAGAAAAAAAAAAATACATCCTCCATTCTCCTCCACTGTGTAACGCATGGGGAGCTGTCAAGAAATGTAGTCATGAAGCACAGAAATTCAGATACCAGCCCCAGAATTCAGAGATCTCCTGACAACCTTCTGATGCTCCCAGGATGATTCTGGGCCTATGAACTAATGAAAGGCTTAGATTAAGACAAAGCTATGCTGTTTCTAGCCTGCAGAGATTCAATAACATGCTTAATACATTACCTGACATAGATGTTACATAAGCACCAAACATTGCTATTAGTATTATTTACATTAATTGAATTCTATTTAATACTTTATGAACATGTTTTCTTTAATGAATGGTCTTTTCATACTAATGTTTGATATTATAAAAAAGTATGATGTAAACTGCCTGCACCACAGAGTTGAAGAAGACCTTGGCAAATGTCCTTTCAAGCTTGAATAGACATTGTTTTATCATGGGATTCTTTCCCCTGCAATACTCTGCAGAGGCTGTTTTTAAAATCCCAATCATTATGCTAATAATTCCTCTATTCTCTAATTTATTTATTCTTTCCCAAATCATAATCTAAAATACTAAAAAGTTTTGCTCTAATATTGTTGTTTAAATTGACTAAGTAATAATAGTTTACATTTAAAGCTGGCCTATTTATGTGCAACAGGAATTCTTTTGAGCACTTCTGAGGGCTAATTTTGTGAGATGGAGACATTATTATTTTCGTTTTATAAATATGAAAACTGAGGCAAAGACTTGTTGAAATATAGTGTTACTACGAATACAAGTATAGATTTTCTTATTCATTAGTTCAAATGAAAAAACTTTCTTGATTAAGTCTTGTGCTGGACATTTTATTATAGAGCAGTCTATTAAACTTTGACTTTTTAAAACAGAACAGAGAGAGTTCCATATTTCAGTCAATTTCTTTATCTTTCTCTTTGTTAGAAGACATTCTGATATTGAAAATTCTGCCTCTGTTTCATGGTCAGAAAAATGTCTCTCAAAGTCCATGACTATAGATCTGATGATTTACCCCATTGTGTCCCTTCCCACATTATTAGAGCCCACAGACATGTGCTGGGTAGCCACTGGGTGGTAAGACCCATCGTATATGCCATGACAGAGAGAAGGACACAAAAATGCAATACTTTCTCAAAATTAAGCTCCTTGTTTGTAAAATATGCAGTTATTTTATGACATGAAGTCTCAAGTGATTATTTTTAAAGAGGATAAATTTTCAGATAATATAAAGAAAGAAGTGACATTTGTGGTAAGTCTTGAAACAGGAGTGTGATTTTGACTGAGGGAGATAAGGTGAGAAGAAGGCATTGAAGGTTTTCGAATGGCAAGGTCAAGGGCTCCAAGGCAAAAAAGTACACAGAGCGTGGGGAATGGTGGGTGGGCTAAGGCCTCAATGAATGCTCCATCTGCACAGTATTTCTAGACCATTTTGATGGATTTATTATGTTTCTTACGTGTTTTACAGTCCCAGGTGTATTGTAAGACCTTTGAGCACCACTGTCCCCCCCCCATTTCCCATATAATGAGCAGCTAATAGTGTGTGTCAAATAGTGATAACTAACTCAACCGAAAGGAGTGGGTAAGCTTGGTAAGTGCAGATCATGTTGTAAGAGGCAAGGCACGTATTGAGTGTCTAAATGGGACATTCAAGAAAGGAAATGTATGATCTAATTATAACATTCATACTTGTGATAGTTCATGAAGTATAATGGCTCACAATTTTGCAGATTTTCATGAGATTAGAGTGAAAATTAAGTTTGCTGCTATTTTCAAGAAAGAGATAAAAAAATTTTATATACAACAGGTTCTTATTAGTTATCTATTTTATACATATTAGTGTATATATGTCACTCCCAGTATCCCAATTCATCCCACCACCACCCCCCCTCACTTTCCCTCCTTGGTGTCCATACATTTGTTCTCTACATCCGTGTCTCTATTTCTGCCTTGCAAAACAGTTCATCTGTACAATTTTTCTAGATTTCACATATATGTGTTAATATATGATACTTTTTTTTCTATTTCTGAGTTGCTTCACTCTGTATGACAGTCTCTAGGTTTATCCACGTCTCTATAAATGACCCAATTCTGTTCCTTTTTATGGCTGCGTAATATTCCATTGTATATATGTACTACATCTTCTTTATCCATTCATCCATCGATGGGCATTTAGGTTGCTTCCATGACCTGGCTATGGTAAATAGTGTTACAATGAACATCGGGGTGCATGTGTCTTTTTGAATTATGGTTTTCTCTGGGTATATGTCCAGTAGTGGGATTGCTGGGTCACATGGTAATTCTATTTTTAGTTTTTTAAGGAACTTCCATACTGTTCTCCATAGTGGCTGTGTCAATTTACATTCCCACCAACAGTGCAAGAAGATTCCTTTTTCTCCACACCCTCTCCAGCACTTGTTGTTTGTAGATTTTCTGATGATGCCCCCAAATTTTTATATCTAATAATAGCTGAATTTACTATGTGATTGTCATTATGCTAAACACTCTGACATGCATTATATGATTTCATCATCACAATAACTCTATCAGATAAATATTATCATTATGCCCCTTTTACAGATGGATGGAATGATTATGGGAGGGAGAAAAAGTAACTTGGCTAGGTCATGGACTGAGATGAATAGAACCACATCTGACTGAGCCACAGTCCACTCTGAATCATGATGCTAATCATAAAAGTGTTTCTACCCTGAAGAAATTTACATGAGAAGTAAATATGTATTTGTACATGATTTTTGAAATTCACTTTCAAGGCTGTATTTCTCATCTACAACTCTAAATATATTTATTATTTTGAAATGTATTTACTATTTTGAAAGCTTGCCTCCATACCTTTGCACTTGCTATTGCTACTTTCTAGAATACTCTTCAGTAACACGTCTTGATGCCTCACCTTCCCCAGCCCCCATACAACATGGCACTGGGTTCAGTTAATAGTTCACCTCCCACACTCTGATGTCTTTTTAGCCTGAGTGTTGTTGAGGAATACTACATACTTATTTATTTATTAGTAATATCTGTCCAGATAGGCTCTATGTGGGCAAGTATATTTGAATGTGTTTTGTTCACTGCTGTATTCCCAGAATATAGGAAGAGTGTCTGGCACAAAGTAAGGACTCAATAAATATCTATTAAATGAAAAAAAATAAATAAATGAATGAGTGCATGGAGGAAAAAATAGATGCTCATTGCTGATCTATGGCCATTGAAGTCTACACTGCCTTAGTAGCTATTTAAGTGCCTGAGAGGCTGCGGCTATGGCATGTCAGAGTGTTTTGTATGGTGTCAATTTGATAATGATGATAAAGTGGAAGGCTTCGGAGTTCAGAGTTCAGATAGATTTGCATTTTATGCATTTAAAGAAGCAGATTAAGTAATTACATACTTAACAATTGCAGAAAAAATTGGAAAAAAAGCAAAAAAAAAAGCAAAAAAATACTATCCTTGAGATAAGACAGAACTTTATAAGCATGGCATTAGTGCTAGAAAGTATTAAAAAAAAAAGATTGATTGAATTATCTGTACAGAAATTAAAAACATATTTAGGAAAGCTAATGTTGAAAGATAAGTAACAAGATATATAAATCAAAAGCAAAGATTCTTGAGCTTAATTTACAAACAATGAAGAATCCAATATTAAATGGCAAAAAATATGAACAGGAAAAATAATAATTAATTAACCTATAAAAATATGCAACCTCACTAGTAAATAAGGAATTAAAGATCAAATCAAATATAAAATATCAATTATGTCCATCACGTTGGCAAAGCTAAAAACATACTGACACTATACTAGTAGAAGTATGCATATTGCATAATATTTCTCAAGGCCCATTTTGTCTAATGTATCAAAATTTAAAATTTGAATACTTTTAGCCCAATACTTTCAAACTGACAAATCTAAGAATTCATTCTGAGGTAATGTGAGACAGAGGCTATGTAAGAATAAAACCTTAAATGTTTATACAAATGTGTTGAGTTGAATAAATTACAGTGTATCCTAGACTGAAATTGCAACAGGTCATTAAAATTATATATTAGAAAGCTAGATAAAAGGATACAGAAACACGTCCATGGTAGATTTTTATGTTTTATAACAAATTAGACTACAGTATGATCATGTTTTATACATGCTATCAGTGGTTTTCTTCTTATATGTGATCGTATCTTTGCTTTCTTACTTGTTTCTTGAAATTTTCTAAATATTTGGCAATGAACTTTTTTTTTTAAATCAGAAAAACACTGAAATAGAGAATCCAGAGATGGCTTCAGTGGTATTAAAAGAAAAATTACTTTTCAAAAACCAGGAGAAACAAACATGTACTTCTCTGAACATGTTAGTAGAAAATTGCATATATATATAGAAGAATATTTTATTTTAGAAGCATTAGTATGAAGTAAAAATAAATAATTAAAAATAGGTCTTTAAACTGCTTGCATATTAGGAGCATAACATCTAGACTTTATTGCCTAGAACTTATAACTTGGCTATTTCCTTTCCACAAGTTGAAAAGCTTAGGACAAGTTCAGCTTCCAAAACTCTTAAATATTAAGGGGAGCTGCAAATACAAAGAAACATTTTTATCACAAAATATTATATCAAATATTTAAAGAAAAACGATAAAAAATGAATAAATAGGGACTTCCCTGGTGGTGCAGTGGTTAAGAATCCGCCTGCCAATGGAGGGGACATGGGTTCAATCCCTGGTCCAGGAAGACCCCACATGCCAAAGAGCAACTAAACCTGTGCACCACAACTGCTGAGCCTGCGCCCTAGAGCCCTCAAGCCACAGCTACTGAGCCCGCGTGACACGACTACTGAAGCCTGCGTACCTAGAGCCCATGCTCCACAACAAAAGAAGCCACCGCAATGAGAAGCCCGCGCACCTCAAAGAAGAGTATCCCCTGCTTACCACAACTAGAGGAAGCCCACATGCAGCAACGAAGACCCAATGCAGCCAAAAATAAATTTTAAAAAATGAATGAAGATATGAGGATTGCTAACTACGTAAAAATCTCTCACCTTTAATTACACCTTGAAGTGGTCAATTTTTGAATTGCATTTCATTTTTCATTCACATTTAGCGTGACTTTTCTGAAAACTAGCTTTTCAGTTTTTGAAACACAGGGCTTCTAGACCTCAACAATAAGTTAGACCTCAACAATAAATTTTATTAAATCTGAAGGTCTCCTTGTTTGGGTAAGAATGAGTAACACATCTTTCTACAAGACATGGCCTCTTTGGTATAGATGCCTCACATTCTTTTTTCTTGGCTTAATTGACAGGATTTACTCTTTCTGAATGGAGGGGTGTCTGGTGAGTAGTTTATGAGCAGAGAGCCTCTTAGTATGTAAGACATCAATCTGAACAAGATGATAAAAGACAATGGTAGAATTTTGCTATAGAGGATGTTTTGAATCAACCAAGGAATTTATCTTGTTTTCAACCTTCACACAAAACTCTTCATGAGGTTTGAAGAAAAATTTGAAGAGAATGCCAAAAGTTGTATCAGCTCCCCCAACCAAATTTTACAGTCAAATATATAAAATTGCTATAGTCTCACTTTATGTCAAAACGTTCATTGATTAGCATCAAAAACTTAAAAGCAATGCTTCTCTTTTTTTGCTATATTCTTGAATTTGTAATGCTGAAAACAGTTGATTTCATGGTCTTAGTTTTAATTGTACCTTTTCTGTTATGTTTTCTAGTCCCTGTTTGCCTGCCCTTCTAGACTAATGAACTCCAAGATTCTGTGAAAAGCACACATGTGTATGTGTGCATGCACACACACACAGTCTGGACACATGCTGGCATTCTCCACACATGCTGAGACCAATGGGGATGGCAAATGGATCGAGAAAAGGGAAACAGAAAAGACAAAGAAAAAAATTGATCTCAGCAAACTAGGAGGCATTCCTGCTGTTCAGAGAGGAAGTTCAGGAACATATAATGGGAAATGAACACCCTTAATTTACACAGTTACATTTAAGGAAGTGCCATAGAGTAGGTTAGATCCCTGGGACTAGCAGGACCAGCCCTGTATGCATGGATATACTAATATTCTAATATCTGGAAAGGAAGATTCCCTCTCCTTTTTCCCCCTCTGTGGAACTAGAGTACATAATGCAAACTTTATATTTGAAAATGACAATTAAGGCAAGTTGGTGTTTCCAAACTTTTTACATCTCTCACCCATCTTACCTTTTAATTGGTTAAGAGAAGTTCAAAGGAAATTAACCTTTTAATAAGTTAAAAGCAAAATCCATTAATTTTAAATTAAGTGGAGTTAATTTAAAGGCTCCTAAATTTTAACTTTCACTTAGTGAATTATTTTCTAGTAAGTTTTCCTGAACTATAGATTAAAAATACAAAACCAGCCCTTGACCTAAAATCTAAAATCAAACTTGCTAATAAGCCTTTACCAGGTCTCTCCTTGATCTTTAAGCACATAAGAGATATTAATAACTTGAAGAAGGACTGATACATGTATACATTCAGAAATGGGGTGCACACAAAAAGCTATTAACTGGCATGCAAGACAGCAGTGTTATTTCACAGAAACACAGATTCATTTAAGTAGTTTTTTTTCCACATATGGTTATATATATATAGGAATGTATATGAAACCAATAAATATGATGCTTTTTAAATTACTACATAATCAAGATATTTTCTTAGGTAGGCATATATTTAAATCTGAGATTTAATAATTCATTATAATAGTAGATAATTATTACATTTATAATTTTAGACACAGTTGTTTTCCCAAAGTGATCTCACTTTATTCACCACTTAGTCTTCCCAGGATATAATGATGCATATCACTCCATATTCTATTACAAAAGGTTTTCTATTTGATGACTCTTGGTTCAGATATATGTGAAATCACTTAAACATCAAAGCACAGAATCCAGAAAGATCAAATACAAGAGGAAATGAGAAATACTGATAGAATGAAAGGCAAATTGATATGAGGTAATTAAGGAAGTAACTAGGGTTTGGAGAAGAAATTTAAAACACATACTACAAAAATGAAATAGAAATAAAAAGAAATAAGGTTTCAGTGAGGTAGAAAGATGAAAATAAAAATCAGAATGGATCCTATGTGAGATGATAAAGTGTATGTAGGGAAACAGAATGGTATATTAATCCAAAGAAAGGAAGTATAAGGAAAAACCTGGATTTTGTAATGAGGTGTGAATGTTTTTTCAATTTCATGCTGTTTCATAGTGTTTGAATTTATAGTTGTTTTGAGAACGGAAGTCTAAATTCCTGGTTTACTGCTCTCCACAGCATTGCAGAAATATTTAATCTTCTGTGTGATGACCAAGTGCCATGACACCGCTCCACAGTCTAACCCCTCCGGCTTCAGAGCTGCCACTGGCAACACAGCCAACTCCATATTACATAAATATATATGTTTATACACACACATACACACACATGCGCACGCATTCATGTACCTGTGCACACAGTAGGCAAGCTTTGGTTTCTGCCTTAACCTTTTCCTCCTCTTGCTTCTTACCAAAAGAACATTTTTAACATATGCACGAATGAAGCTATGCAAATATCCATGTTCTCCCCATTCTATCCCACGCTACAACATTCTGTTTTAAAAATCAAGCAAGGTACAAGGAATGTATCTGCAACACTCAAATTATTCACATTTAAACTACTTTCAAAAATATGAAATAAGTTCTCAATTTAAAAGGACTCTAAATTGCACATCATTTTCATATAAATGTCAACTTTATGGTAGTAAATTGAAGTGAAAATTATATAGTGTATTTAAACCTACATTTCTTGCAAAATCATTTCCAAAAGTTTGCCACCAATGAATTATATTCTTGATTAGCTTAGAGTACTATGAACCAGGGAAGAAAGAAAATAATTCTGGGCATATATAAACATCTACCTTCAATAGCTTAGCAAGCAAACATTAACAAATGCTTTGCATCCTATTTTCTTACAACAGTCCTATAAGACAATAAACCTCTGAAAGCAATTACTCTAAATTTATTTTTCCTCCACACTGAAGCAGAAAATACTGTCATGCAAAAGTTAGCATTGAACTTGTATAAGAGCAGAGATTTATTGAGACAAGGAACAATGCTGATTAAAAAAATAAAAGCATTGAAATACACCCTAACATCTTTCCTGAAACACATGATAATAATTATCTTAGGAAAAGGTGGTGCTGACAGCAGCATAAATGATGCTGCCAAATGGAGAGTTAATTTTAAGGACTAAACCATAAATTACCTCTTTAAAATTAGTGAGAAAAAAATAGATCCCTTCTGAAGTCAATTTAATCAATTCAGACGAATTTTGCACAAGAGAAAAAATTATTAGACTATAACATTCCAAGAGGTTATATGAGAATCATTTTAAAGAGCCTCGCTACTCTTATTCAGGAACTAATTTAGAATATATATGACTGGATTTTCAAATATCTGTTTAACAACCTATATTCTAGAGAATCCTCATTGGAAATAAGAATAAAGTCCATGTTCAGAAATAAAAAAAAAAAAAGATTGGTTCTACAGCACTATTTAGTGACCAGAATGTTATTGGCTACAATTCTGGGGACACTGGGGTTCATTTAAAGAAATTATCCTATTTGCAAATGAGTATTTGCCTATAATGAGTAGATAGGGGCGGCTAAAGTTTATGGGAGACAATGGTTTAAACAACGTTTAAAAAATCACCATTAAAATATCATTAAATATCATTAAAAGTGAATTTATTCAAAAACTGTTTCTATGAATTTGAATTCTTCACCAAATTCACACAACCCAAGCCTATAAATGAATGCATAGGTGGATGGGTAATTTGTTAACTACTAAAGAAACTTCTCCAGTCCCATCATTAGCTAGGACTTAGAAGAAAAAGTTATTTCTGCTGTTAAGTCCCCATCAGACCTGCCATTTCCATCCATAGATCAAATGGCTCTTTTTAATTTTATTTTTATTTTTTTTGTGGTACGTGGGCCTCTCACTGTTGTAGCCTCTCCTGTTGCGGAGCACAGGCTCTGGACGCGCAGGCTCAGTGGCCACAGCTCACGGGCCCAGCCGATCCGTGGCATGTGGGATCCTCCCGGACCGGGGCACAAACCCACGTCACCTACATTGGCAGGTGGACTCTCAACCACTGCGCCACCAGGGAAGCTAGGCTCTTTTTTAGAATCAAGTATATTGTCTCATCTCTTTTGAAGTCTCCATTATAACAGTAAGTAATTGTTATATATAGTTCATAAGAATTTTCTAAGTGAGCTTTTCAATTATCTCCATCATTTCTCTGCCACCATAACCCACCCCCCTCAACAACTAATCTTGAATTTATGCCTTTATTGTTTTACCCTCATACAATATCTTTTATTTATTTTTTATATTTTTTCTTGTTGGAGACAAACCATTTTTTCCTCATCAATTAAAAATTTAGTGACCATAACCTCATCATAAGTATCACCTAGCCTTACCATCCGGCTTCAACACATATACATATTCGAAGCATCTTCTAATATAAATATTACAGCTCTCAGAACAGAACCATATACTGTTTCAGAATTTTTAAATGGCATTTTATTATGTATATCTTCATTGAGATTTTATAAATGATAAGGAAAACAGAAAGGGGCAAAAAACTAGCTGTACATGTATTATTAATTCTGCTTAAATTTAAGAAGTTAATATTGATTGAAATCTGTTGGACAAAATATTTGCATTTTGTATTTGTATAACAAATGACAAAACTGCATTTTAAAAAATAACATCTCCTTAATTAAAATCCTAATAAGATAGCATATTTGAAAATATTCAAATTTGAAATGAGCAAAACAGTGAGACATAATTTCTCAATTTGCTCGCTATTTCTTTTTTTAGTATCTGAAATTTAGCAAAAACATGTTATGTGATTACTTGGACATCTTCCATGCTTTTAACATGCTGGTTTGATATAGAAATTAAATTAGTTCCTTCACAAACATGAACTACGATGTTTTCCTTATGATTTCACTGGCCAACATATTTTTTCAGAATAATTTTATTTGCTTATGGTAATTTTCGTCCACTACACAATTTTATTCTATTTTTCTGAATAAAATGTGCATTCTTACTTGAAGTACTACAAAATGTTGAATAATGTTAAAATGCATCCATGTTCATATTAGAATCAACTTAAAACTGTATATTCTAAAATGATTCTTTGCACTCTATTTCAAACTGAGTTCTCACATTTACAATGAATCTGTTTCAGTATTAAAGGTTTGCTTTGATTATCGAAATTGTTTTAAAGGTCTTATTGATAAACCATGATTTTCATTTTAATTTCTGAAAATTATTTTCTGCAAAATATTTGGGAGATTATTATTTCCCTAAATTATTTAATATGTAAGTCTTGGAGAAATACAACTTTGAATGCTTTTTTCTCCACAGTTTTCTTCACATTGAATTCAATACAGTTTAGTGAGCCTCTTCTTCCTGTGAGGACATTTATAAGGTTATAGAACTTCAGAGAAGATTAATACATGGTGTGTTTCTTCATGGAAATCACAAGCTCTAGGGGTGACAGACACATACACATAGACGCCACAAATATTATGTGGTAAGTGATAGGCAGTAAGGGTGTGTACTGTACACTATGGAAGCATTTCTTGAGAAAGCGTCAACAGAGCATGCAACTGGGCCTGTGCTTAAGAGAGATTCTTGCACTGGATTTAAGGCTCTGCTGTCACCATCTTGAATTCTTATCATAAGGGGTCCCACATTTCCACTTTGCACTGGGCTGGTCTTGAATATGAGCCTGTATGTATGGCAGCCAAGGGCAGATGTTGAACACTGAGGAGACAGAGTAACTACAAAATTCCTAAAATAGTTGATATTTGATTTGGTGAATTCACTGGAAGGATTGGAATCTGGAAACGATGTGAGGAGAGGCAAATAATTCCAGGGAAAATATGTAGAACAAAGTCATGACATAAAATTTGCTTAGGAATAATAATGAGGCTCTTATCTCTAAGCAAGATGAAGTTAAAAGAATAATTTGAAATTAGATTTCCAAGGGCCTTAAAGGCCTAGCTAGAAGGCTAGATTTTATTTATAAAAAAGTGACAACTTGAAGCAAAGAAATGAAATGTAAGTTGGTGCTAAATGTGAAGTTGTGGAGAAAGACGAGAAAGTGGAACCTTTGCTAGAAGATAATGAAGAAATCTAAATAAACTATGATGACGGGCTATAGAGGGCAACGAAAGTGGCGAAGAAGAGATGGGTATGCAAACAAATATTCAAGGGCACATAGTGTTTTATAAACAGAACCCACTATTTGTCTTTTAATCTTGAAAGAGAGCACATAAGAGAATTTCACCAGTCTCATTGAAATGGAAAAAAATGATAATATACTTGGAGAGTAATATAAGTTATATTTTTTCAAAAGTTACTAATCACCTATAAATGAGGCCGCTAAAGCTTTATAGCAAGGGATTAGCAATTTTCACTAAAACCAAAAATGAAGAAGCATCAGAAACAAAATCCTGATCAAGGATTCATTAAGCATACAAAATACAAACTATCTCTTCTGCATGGTTTATTCCTATACCTCTATCTATAACACCAAATCAATCAACTGACATGCCATAAAGTCAAATTAAAAACTAATATTAAAATGAGCTTGACGGGACTTCCCTGGTGGAACAGTGGTTAAGAATACGCCTACCAATGCAGGAGACATGGGTTCGAGCCCTGGTCCGGAAGATCCCATATGCAGCAGAGCAGCTAAACCTACGCGCTGCAGCTACTGAACCTGCGCTCTAGAGCCTGCGAACCACAACTACTGAAGTCCGTGTGCCTAGCGCCAGTGCTCTGCAACAAGAGAAGCCACTGCAATGAGAAGCCCACGGGCAGCAACGAATACCCAACAAATCCAAAAATAAATAAATTAAATTAAATTAATTATTTAAAAAAAAAGAAATGTAAATGGCATCAGTCGAAGTACTGTCATTGTGTTTTTAAAAAAATGAGCTTGATGCAGTGGAGTCAAAACAGTTGATTTATTGTTTTTCACTTCTCAACGTATTCCTTTGAAACAGGAGTATGATCATATTAATTACGAAAATGACCCTTTAGTCTAAATAATCTCTTTTTCCAAATACAGATCTGGAGAGAGACACTGAATATTTTACTTTGAACTAAAACGCTTATGCAAGACTTCAAATCAGCAAGTTAATGTCTTTCAAGTATTGTTTTCTTTTAGTCAACTTCTTTTCTACCTAATCTTAAAATGTTGCTTACGATTGCTATCTTGTCAACCATTTTTCTAATGGTTCTTGAATTTTTTTTTTTTTTCGGTATGCGGGCCTTTCACTGTTGTGACCTCTCCCGTTGCGGAGCACAGGCTCTGGACGCTCAGGCTCGGCGGCTATGGCTCACGGGCCTAGCTGCTCCGCGGCATGTGGGATTTTCCCGGACCGGGGCATGAACCCGTGTCCCTTGCATTGGCAGGCGGACTCTCAACCACTGTGCCACCAGAGAAGCCCCACTTGAATATTTTTTAAATGATTAAAACTTATTCATAGCAAAACTTTACTTATATGGATATTGTTTTTTAATATTGATTGATCACCAAAATATATAAAGTTTGCCTATGAGTAATAAAACATTTTATCTATTTCTTTTTAGCAGGGAGAAAATTATATGTATTTACAAATACAAGTACATTTATAAAGATGTATTTACTAAATGCGTATCTGATATAGAACTTGGATTAAGGATACATAAAGAATTCTTGCAACTCAATAATAAGAAGACAAAAAGATTCCATTTTAGAAAATGAGCAAAAGATTTGAACAGGCACTTTAATTGCATGAAAATCTTTCATTTAAATGTGATCATAGTATTTAAATGTGATAATATAATACAGTCCAAGACCATATGTGTCTAAAGGGGGATAGAAAAGAAAGAAAATGACAACCCTTGATTTCAACAAGACTATAATCCTTGAACTTGCAATAATTTTGTGTAGATAAATTAATTAATTGATTTTCTCTTAGAAACTTGCATTTTGCTTTATGGAATCCAACTCAAGGACTTCCCATTTTTGCCAAATTTCAAAGAAAAAGTGCCATGGAAATTGAAATATTGGAAGGGATTGGAAGAGTAGCACAGAAAGTCCCAGAAATGAGTGAGAGCTAGAACTTCTGTGGGCCCTGTATCTGGACTACAAGCATGAAGCTATATCTGATGAGTGGGATGGGAGTGTTATGAGAAAAAAGGATATTAAAGTGAACAAGAGCTAATCAAAAAGTATCTTTTTTTTTTTTTTTTCTTTTTGCGGTATGCGGGCCTCTCACTGTTGTGGCCTCTCCCGTTGCAGAGCACAGGCTCCGGATGCGCAGGCCCAGCGGCCATAGCTCACGGGCCCAGCCGCTCCGCGGCATATGGGATCCTCCCAGACCGGGGCACGAACCCGTATCCCCTGCATCGGCAGGCGGACTCTCAACCACTGCGCCACCAGGGAGGCCCCAAAAAGTATCTTTTAAGCCACACTAAGGGATTTAAATTTTTGAACTGCACGTATTTGAAAGATATAGAATTTTTAAAAAGACAAAAGTGGTTTTGAATAAATATCAATTTAAGGTTGTCAGGTAGTAAAACACATGACAGAATACTTTAAAAACATCCAACGTTTCCTTTCCTGACTCTTCATATAGATTCTTATATGAAAAAAAAAATAGAATAAATGAATAAAGTGGAATATCTGCAAAGCATACAATTTACTTAAAAATTGCATTGGGTCTTGAGGGTCTTTGGAGAATTTCTCTTTGAAAGAAACTTTAAAGTTGACTTCTGAGGTAAATTATAGAAAACTTAAATGCTTTTTAACCAATTTGTATTACAGTTATTCATTGCACTGGATCAGGAATGGATCAAGCAATTCCCCTAAACTGTTATTCTAGATAAAAGTAAACAATTATATATCTTTATTTATGAAGAAAGTGGTTCTAAAGAGCAAGAAAACATGGTTTCAAGGCCACTGAAGTTAAGCATAATACGTTTAGGTCACATACTAGGCTGGATTCTTGAAAATTCATGATATTTATTTCTAACAGTTCATGCACTGGGAAAATCTGTCCAATAATAAATTCAGAACACACAGTAATAAAGAGCAGGAAAATAACATTAAAAAAAAGTACCAACCCTTAAACTGCAACAGGAGGGATGTACATAGATGAGATATGAAAAAAAATACTTCTTCCTCTCGTTAGAGAAGTTAAACATTAGAATAGGTTATCAGGTAAAGTCTCTGTAGACTCTGTTCTTGATTTTTTTTTTCTTTTATTTTTGCGGTACGCAGGCCTCTCACCGTTGTGGCCTCTCTCGTTGCGGGGCACAGGCTCCGGACGTGCAGGCCCAGCGGCCATGGCTCAGGGGCCCAGCCGCTCCGCAGCATGTGTGATCTTCCTGCACCGGGGCATGAACGTGTGTCCCCTGCATCGGCAGGAGGACTCCCAACCACTGCACCACCAGGGAAGCCCTTCTTGATGGTTTTTAACATCTGAGAGCAGCCATTTATCCTGACTCGCTGAGGTAAGTCCTGTCTGACGGTAGGTGAAGGACTAGATGACCTCTGAATTCAAAAGTCATAAGTTACTTGCAACCAACTGCCTGATGTAGTTATTCAAGCAGTCTTTTTAATTCTGAAGTGATAATCAGCAATGTTAAACATGCTATATGCTACAAATTAAATATTTTCCACTTTTAACATATGAAGAAACCATATTGAAAACGTGTGGATCACAGATTAAGATCATTTCTAAATACAGTCAGAATTAGTTTTTTAAAAACTATCTTTTAGATGCTAAAATAAGCAGTATGGAGACCATTTAAAAATTTGTTATATCTGGATGTTACTGGAAATATGTTCAGGCATTTATACAAAGAGTTGCAGAAATGTTATTTTTGAATAATATAGATGATATGATATATTTACAGAAGAAATGTTTTTGGTGCTTTCTACTTTGTGATTAATTTAAATAGATACTTAAATCTCTCCCTTTTCCTTTACTACTATCCATCTAGATCATGAAAAAGCTCAGTTCTATGTCTGGCACAGATAACTTCAAGGAAAATAAATTATGCTAATCAAAACTGCAAAGGATCAATAAACAAATGAGCACATAACAGAGATAGTGTCATTCTAAAAAGTTACAAAGATTCATCTTACTCTGTTATCTTAATTCTATAATATGTACCTCCTGCTCTGAATTCTCACCTCTGGAAACTAAGCATTACCATGCACAATAAATAAAAAGTAAAACAGTATTTTAAAATATGACTATAAAAATTCTAAAGTGACTCATACTGTTGTTACTTAAAGAAATATCTAATATATCTATGTAAATGTATACATATTTAATAATTTGAAAATGTATTCTTAAATAAATCATATGCTTTCTGAAAAAAAAGCCATTTTCATTAGAACTTCCATTTGAAAACTTTTTAAAAAACATAAATTCATAGTAAAAAATAAAATGTGGACAAAAATTAGATTGAAATACCATCAAGCCGTGATTCTGTCTGGGTTATACAGATAACATCCTACAATATGGGTATTGTTAAAATTATCATTTTTTAAATAAAATAACTGCTCCAACTGTATTGCTTTAATCATAATATTTTATAGGCTCACAGAACAAAATGTGTAGTAAACTAGATGGCATTGACCTTCCTCACAACTAACACTTAGTAAATATTTTTAGAACAAAATTTCCACAATTTGCAAAGATAGCCTAAACTTAGGATTTTGAATTTGTTTGAATTTTTACCTATATTCAAAAAACACTCAGGTTGCTCCAAGCAAGGTCATGCTGGCCCTTACATATCACAACTCCTTACCATTTAAGGTAAACAAATTCTTTTAAATGAAAATGTTGCTTTAGTTTACAGCCAGAATAAAATAATAAATTATGATCTCCCTCTTCGAGTTAAAACAACACTTTATTTCAACAAATTTAATCAAAGTTAAATTACTTTTAATAAGTTATTCCCCTTGCCCTCTAAAATCAACAAATCTTTCCTACTATAACAACCTTACAAATTTTAAACTTCTTAGGAAAAATTGAAATAATGCTTTAAATGAAATTAAACTAATCTAAACACTTGATGCAATGACACCAACAGTCATTGAATGTATCTGGGGGTTAGCTACGAGTGATAATAGAGTATATTTTGGCTTGTATTCATTATAGATTTCTCTGAGTTTTAATTTTCTCTGTTGCAATATTTAATTGACAAAAACAGAAAGAACACAGAAAAGGACTCAGGCAGCGACAAGTCACAAACCCAAGATTTCTTTTCTTTTTCCTTTTTTTTTTTTTTCCCTCTCTGTTTTGTAACCATGGTAAAACAATAGAAGTGAACTTTCCCTGAACTTTTCTCTTTAAAGGCCTGGGTCCACGTTGACCCAGCAGGGCAAGCTGGAACCTGATACTATCAACCCGAGGGCTGCTAAAGCAATCAGGTTCAACAACCATGTATGTTCCCTAATGTCATTTTGCCACAAAGCCAAGGCAAAGCAGGCTATTTCTAGTAAAGAATGTCTTTTTATTGTTTCGGAGATTAATTCAATAGTCTGAACGTGCATAAAACATGGAATAAATGGTAAACTACAGAAATATATTATTGTTGTCTTATAATTATATCAATACCAACAATTTTTTCTAGATAAGGTCCAATCCCATAAAAAATAAAAGCTCCTAGATCGATTATTCATGAGCTGATGATTTAAATGATCATAGATTTAGATGATCTTACATTTAACTAATTCACGTTACTAAATTCTCGTAGTAACCTGTTTTAAAATGTAACGCCACTTAAGAAATTGTTTTCATGTTCTTCCATAGGCAATTAAGGTATTTAAATTTACTAATTGAGATATGTTATTTCTGTAACTGCAGCATGATAAATAATGAATTAAACTGTAATAATAACATTCTCACCTCTTTTAGTCAAAGGAGTATTAGCATTTCTGTTCTAAATCCAGTTTTCAAAAATTTGTACTTTTATAACAAAGCTTTTTTAAAAAGGGACTATATCCAGGAACAAATAAAGAGATAAATATAGTTTCTAATATTCATAAATAAGCATTATGGAAGTAGTTTAGGTTTAGCCTTTTTTCAACTCCTAATGTTCAACTACAATATTACAAAACTAATATTATAGTAAGGATGATATAATAATAAGTTATTCCATCATTACTTGACACCCTTTCAAATTGTCTTATAGATGCTTAAAATAAATAGCATATATATCACAAATTAACTACTATTAATTACTTTCAAATTCTAACTGCATTGTTTAAATAGATGCTCAGTTATATTATTTCCTCCTGAATATTATCCTCTATGGGCTTTATGTACACTTTCATAAAAACAGTTTCAGCGAGTCCAATACTAGTGGTATATCATGTGGATGAGATCTTGTTTATAGTAACAACAGGTCTTAGCATAACAATGAGAAGAAATCAGAATTGTGCCCAACATATAAGAGGAGTTCAAAAAATTTTAAGTGAATGAAGAAATAGGGACAACTCCAGAAAATCCAGGGCATTAGGCACTGTAAAAGCAGCTGTCCTTAAAATGCAACTTCCCAGAATAATAGCATTTTGAAAAGTAAAACAATGTTTAAAAGAGCAATTTTTTCATACTTTAAGTGGTTCAAGTAAGTCAATTATTAGTCAAGATTCAGTTGTGTAGGTATATGTGTTTACATATAGTAACACACATTGTAGAGACTGCCAGACTAAATACAGACAAAAGAGATGTGTTGCAATTTATTAAATATATATAAGATTCCTTATGAAAATACAGGTTTAATATTTTCACCCAATTCCCCTTATAGTAATACGAATAATATCAGTTTTAATTCTAGCTTGGTTTTTAAGAAGCCTGTTATCAATACTTGTAACAAATATACAGGATACCAATAAAAGAGATTAAAATTTTAAAAGTAGGGGCTTCCCTGGTGGGGCAGTGGTTGAGAATGGTTTGAGCCCTGGTCTGGGAAGATCCCACATGCCGCGGAGCAACTAGGCCCGTGACCCACAACTACTGAGCCTGTGCGTCTGGAGCCTGTGCTCCGCAACAAGAGGCCGCGAGAGTGAGAGGCCCGTGCACTGCGATGAAGAGTGGCCCCCACTTGCCGCAACTAGAGGAAGCCCTCCCACAGAAACTAAGACCCAACACAGCCATAAATAAATAAATAAATAAATAATCATATTAAAAAAATTTAAAGTGTACTGTAAAATAGAACGGATGGAAAGAAGACCATGGAGCCAAAAAATGAAATAAGCAAGGGGGCTCCTGGCCTAACAACTGACCTAACTTTTAAGGTCTTGATAGTGGGTTCACTGCTCCTCTTTTCTCCCAGTTTGAGAACATAGGGAGTTAAGACTGAATTGACTGATGAAGAAGGAAAGCTAACATAGGCAGGACACCTACTGTGTACCAGGGTGACTAAGGTATCTCATCTCACTTAAATTCCAACTGTCCCAGAAGGCACATATTATCTCTACTTCTCAGATGAAGAAATTGGAGCTGACTGGTCCAACAGCATGACTCATGAATTTCAGATTTTGGTGTCAGACCCATGTATCTCTCATTTCAAAGCCTACACTTACCCCGTCATAACATGGTGCCTCTGAATAATAGTGACAATAGGTCACTTGGCCATGGATCAGAGAAGGAAGCTGTCACTTATTAGATGTGTGACCTTGGCAAGTCACTTAAACTTTTGGAAGCCACATCTTCCCTTCCCTAACAAGTTCAAGCGATGCCATGGCAGATAAAATTTTAAAATCTGAAATAAAATAGTCAAAGAAGGTAATGCTATCATAAAGTGCCTAATAAGGAGAATGTGAACAGTGAAATTACAGGAAAAAGATAACTCAGTGTATTCTCTGATTTCCAAGGGTACATTTTTCCAATCTAAAAATGTAGTTTCCAATTTGTGCCATTATCTTCATCCCATCTCTATTTTAATGTTACTGCTCTTCCTCCTTCCCTGCCTGATTTCACTGAGTAAAGACATCAAACAGGAATTTTAATAGCTGTCAATACCTATCAGTGCATATTATATAAATGAAGAGTATTTTCCAGTGAGAAAAGGAACTCAAATAGACTAGATAAGTAAAAAGGTAACTTTCAGTCTAGTAGGAGAATTAATGGGCTCTAAATATTAACTTTCTTTGGCCCTTGTTTCTGAGAAAGTAACCAAAATTCTAGTTCTTAGATGGAAATGTTTATACCCCACAATAATTTCTACATCAGCTTAAAAATGAAATTGATGTCTAATTCATCAATGATTAAAACAAACTTCTAAAAAATTAGAAACGATGTTTTCCCTTTTCTCCCTTTTTTTTAAACAAATTTATTGGAGTATAATTGCTTTACAATGTTGTGTTAGTTTCTGCTGTACAACAAAGGGAATCAGCTATACGTATACGTATACATATATCCCCATAACCCCTCCCTCTTGCGTCTCCCTCCCACACTCCCTATCCCGCCCCTCTAGGTGGTCACAAAGCACAAAGCTGATCTCCCTGTACAATGCCGCTGCTTCCCACTAGCTATCTATTTTACATTTGGTAGTGTATATGTCCATGCCACTCTCTCACTTTGTCCCAGCTTACCCTTCCCCCTCCCCATGTCCTCAAGTCCATTCTCTACGTCTGTGTCTTTATTCCTGTCCTGCCCCTAGGTCCTTCAGAACGATTTTTTTTTTTTTTTTAGATTCCATATATATGTGCCACATCTTCTTTATCCATTCATCTGTCGATGGACACTTAGGTTGCTTCCATGTCCTGGCTATTGTAAATAGAGCTGCAATGAACATTGTGGCATGTGACTCTTTTTGAATTATGGTTTTCACGGGGTATATGCCCAGTACTGGGATTGCTTGGTCGTATGGTAGTTCTATTTTTAGTTTTTTAAGGAACCTCCATACCGTTCTCCATAGTGGCTGTATCAAGTTACATTCCCACCAGCAGTGCAAGAGGGTTCCCTTTTCTCCACACCCTCTCCAGCATTTATTGTTTCTAGATGTTTTGATGATGGCCATTCTGACCAGTGTGAGGTGAAAACTCATTGTAGTTTTGATTTGCATTTCTCTAATGATTAATGATGTTGAGCATGCTTTCATGTGTTTGTTGACAATCTGTATATCTTCTTTGGAGAAATGTCTATTTAGGTCTTCTACCCATTTTTGGATTGGGTTGTTTGTTTTTTTGATATTGAGCTGCATGAGCTGCTTGTAAGTTTTGGAGAGTAATCCTTTGTCAGTTGCTTCATTTGCAAATATTTTCTCCCATTCTGAGGGTTGTCTTTTCATCTTGTTTATGGTTTCCTTTGCTGTGCAAAAGCTTTTAAGTGAGGTGGATGGACCTAGAGTCTGTCATACGGAGTGAAGTAAGTCAGAAAGAGAAAAACAAATACCGTATGCTAACACATATATATGGAATCCCTTTTCTCTTGAGTTCCAAAGCTGTCTTTCCATTGGTGTACTGGACATCTGAAGATGCCACAAGCACTTCAAATTCAATATGTCAAAAGTAAACTTTTTATCTTTCACCCCGAACCTGCATCACATTACCTATTGTATTCCATATATCTGTTAATAAACCACAATGTATCCAATTTCCAAAGCCAGACACAGGGGGGATCCCAATTCCTCTATCTCCTTTAATGTAATTTCTACCTCTCAATTCGATGGTCACCAGATTCTATTGATTCTACTTATGATATTTCTTAATTCACCCTTTTCTTCATTCACATGGCTCCTGCCTTATCTCAAGTCCTTTCCCTTGTGTCCCTGTAGTGTACTGACCTAAGTGATCTATACAGAAAAAACATTCTAGCACCTTCAGTGCATTCTGCAAATCTTCCACAGCTCACCAGATTTCTTATCATAGCATACCAGACCCTTTAACTTTAAAATCTAACATCTCAATTTCTTTCCAGTATAATTTCTCAGAACTTTCCCACCCACAGTCTGTAGTTGGTACCTAATTACTTTCATATATCCTTGCTTTGGAGATGCTAATCCTTCTGCCTAAAATGCCCTTTCCATCAATTGTCCATGGGAGAAACCCTGAGCCAGTTTACATCAATTCCTTCCCTAATCTCCCATGTACATGTGGCTCACCAGCTTCCACCCACATCCATAATACTTACCAAGTCAGTATAATAATTTATGTATCATTTCTGTCTAGGCACATGAAGCCTTTAAATGCAATAACTATCTTCTACTTATTTATATTTCTCCAGAATTCAACACAGTCTGGCAACTAACTGAAAAATAAAGTTATGTTTGTGGGATAAATCACCTTGAGAAGAAATAAATTAATATTTCAAAAAATTATACACTATACATTAAATTACCAGGATACATTAAAATACAGGAACCATCTTTCTGAAAAATAACCATCCTTCATTAAATTAAGAGACCTAATATTAAATGTTAGGATTCATCTAAGGATTATTTTTATTGAATAATCAATTATATTGTGTAATTATGTATGAAATTTAAAATACACAATAAACTAAAGCAAGACAATTTAGAATTTTATGTGCTACAAAAATTTTAGTTTAAAAATACTCTTGTGTCAATCAAATAATACAAAATATTAAGTCATCATTGCCCTTTAAAATCCTTTCAATGAGAATTCCCTAATTGTACTTTCACTTTATCTCACTGTACCAGTAAGTAAATAAATTAACAAAATAGCTTTTATCACACAGAATAACCTTTTAACTGAGGGATTATCTCTGGTTTATTTTTCATTTCTTTCACTGCAGATAGCAGTTCATGCCTCATTGATTAGTTTGCTAAGGTGATGACCAGAAATGAAAATACAGTCTCTCAGATATTGCAAGGACCTGAGTATGTAATGATGCACACACGCATGCACGTGCACACACACACACACACACACACACACACACACTCCATGCCTCTATCTCTGGCATTTAGTTTGTAAGAAACAAAGGGTCAAGTATTATAAAATTTCATTTCTATTAGTCCGTACTCAAGTATAACTCCATCTCTTAGATTTATTTCTCATTTATACTTTTTAATGCTTTTACATTAAATAGTATGTAAGTATTTTATCATAATGTAAACTGTGCGTTTCATGACAACTTTCAGGGGAAGATAAATATAAAGTCAAAGGAAAAAAAATCTAGTTTCTTTCAGATTCCTACCATTTCTGAATTCAATGATAGCTTATTCTTTGATATATCCCATTGGATGTACAGTTACGTTTGAGACTTGCCATATGAATCATTAGGCTCATTATTTCCACTCAAATCTCAGATGTTAGATGAGACTAACATCCCTTTCCTTTCTTCAGCTAAAAATATCAGGAATTATTAATCCAAAGAAATTTTAAAAAAATCCCAGAAATCAAGTGTGACAATGAGTGTTAATTAGAGAACCAGAACTAGAGAGGGTAAGCCATTCTGACCTTATCTGATGCTATTCAGGGCTGTTGAATCCTGATGTTTGAAAAATAATCATTGATCACTTAACATATACCAGAAAAGAATAAATACAGGTTTGAAGGGTTCAAAATTCAGAACAAAGGAAGAGGAAAGAGAAGATATGGGGGCTTCCCTGGTGGCGCAGTGGTTAAAAATCTACCAGCCAATGCAGGGGACAAGGGTTCGAGCCCTGGTCCAGGAAGATCCCACATGCCATGGAGCAACGAAGCCCTTGTGCCACAACTACTGAGCCTGAGCTCTAGAACCCGTGAGCCACAAGTACTGAGCCCCCGCACCACAACTACTAAAGTCCACGCACCTAGAGCCCATGCTCTGCAACAAGAGAAGCCACCACAATGAGAAACCTGTGCACCAAAACAAAGAGTAGCCCTTGCTCGCTGCAACTAGAGAAAGCCCACACGCAGCAACAAAGACCCGATGCAGCCAAAAATAAAAAATAAATTAAATAAATATTTTTTTAGAAAAAGAGATGGTATGGTCCACATGAAAAATAAAAGCTTTGAAAGGAGATTAGAACATAATAGGAACCTTACAATATTTAATATAAGGTAACCAAATAAAAGACAGATTAAATTCATTCCTTTTATGTCTAAGCTCAAAGATAAAAGGGAAGAGTATTTCGGCCAAACATAGGAAGGGCCTGTTAAGAGATAGAGGCAAAAATTATCTTCTTCTGAGATCCTTGTCCCTTCAGACGTCAAGCAGAAGTTGGACCACTTATTCAAATTATCAGGGATACTGTAAAACAGACAACTGGCGTTTGGTACAGGTTTTAGCTCACTCACTGCTGAGGCCTCTTTCTAAACTGAAATTCAATGATTCCCATCACTGCAACACACTCTCCATCTCAAGTCCAGTTAGTCATGTATTCAAAGATACCATTTCTTTTTCATTTAATTTGCTATTTCATTAATTAGGTGCTTATTTCCAAATAACTGTTTCCTCTGTCAACATCTCCCAAGTACTATCTATCCTACCCACTACTTTTCAAATAAAGGTCATCGGGCAGGATTATTTTGAGTAATAGCAAAGCAAGCTTCCAGAAATTTACAACTTGGCTGTTCTCATGTCTCCACTTTTAGTGGAGCTTTGCGGTACACGGGACTCTCACTGTTGTGGCCTATCCCACTGCGGAACACAGGCTCCGGACATGCAGGCTCAGCGGCCATGGCTCACGGGCCCAGCCGCTCCGCGGCATGTGGGATCTTCCAGGACCGGGGCACGAACCCATGTCCCCTGCATCAGCAGGCGGACTCTCAACCACTGCACCACCAGGGAAGCCCTGAGCTTTCTTTCTTAACTGCTCGTACTCCTCCCATTGATATTTAAACCCATCACCTGGGTCATCCACAGTTTTTAGTATGTTGCTTTCAACAACCAACTAAAGCCTGCGAGAATGTAACTGATAATTAAGGTTAAAAATCTTAAATTATGATTATTTACATTTAAAAGAGACTCCTTCTTCTGTGTAAATGCAACCTCTGGTGCTACTTTTCAAGAAGAAAAATAAAAGAAACCTTTGCAGGCCACCTTTGAAAGGCTACCTTTGACCTAATATGAGAATGGCTTATTTATTCATAGGATTTGCTGCTCAAGGAATACCACAGCTCTTTTATCTTACTGTAGCATCTCCAAGCCTCTTCTTTTGGCCTTTTGGCCCCTTTACCAACTTCTTAGCCCAAATTCTCACCAACTAATTACATTTGTATTCATGTTACAGTTTCATGCATATGTAACAGACACATTAAAATTTGTTGTGCTGGAGTTAAATGCATAGATTCTCTCCCAGAAGTCAAAACTGCCTGATATTGTCTACACTGTCCTCACAGCCTCCATGCTTTGTATGTATTATGTCATTATCAATATTTTTCCTGTTGGGTGAGAGAGGAGTTATCATCTTTTCTTCCATCAAAATTGGATTTAAAAAGTAACTGTCCCTTGAAGCCTTACTGAAATACAGTGACTGTTTCCACCTTTATCCCTGTATTTATCTTCACTGTTTTGTCGTTCATTCAACATTTATTGAAAGTTTATGGGTTGGCCAAAAAGTTCATTCAGGTTTTTCTGTAAGATGTTATGGAAAAACCCGAACGAACTTCTTGGTCAACCCAATACCTACCAGGAAAGGTTCTGGGCAGAGAAAGACAAAAATAAATAGACGAATAGACTACAAAAATGGTGCCTTTAGATTAGTAGGGCAAGGAAGACTTCTCTAAGAAGGTGAGGCTTAAGTATTAAGAAGCTACCAGCTATGCAATAAAGGAGGGAAGAGTTCCAGGCAAATGGATAGAGAGTACAAAGAACCTAACAACTTTGTTCTGATCAGGAAAACAAAGGAAAGTCAGTATGGCTGGATTTCAGCTTGTAAACGAGAGAAAGGAAAGAGATGAACTCTGAGAGCTTGGCAGTATAAGAAGTTTGGGTTTCTACCGACCTATCAATAATATTTATTTGCCTGATCTCTTCTTAAGTCTTAAATCTTTTCCTCTGAACAGCATCCTTTTCCATTCTCCAGATATGATCTGTTCTGTCTCTCAGGCAAAAGACACACGTTGCTGCCCTATTTTCAGCCATTATGTCTGGTTCAAGGTTCAGCTCATAATCATGTTTAACAAATGTGTTTGACTAAGTAAATTAAAATGTAATATAAATGGAAACCATTCATTTAAAATTCCAAAGCACTCCACAGTGTTTAAGTTTTCAGATTCTATAAAGAATATTCTTTGTATTTTAATGAAATACGAATCCTTTGCTTGCTAACTAGTCCTCGATGTAAGGATTACATTGCAGCCAAAGATGTATTATACAAACGTCTCTATTTAGTCTTCCTTTGCCAATGCTTTGCTATCCATATAAAAGATCAAGATCAACATAAAGGTAATAAAATGATACATAATAGCACATAGTTATGTTCTCTGTACTTTACTTATCATTTCAAACTAAGATGTTTTTACCAAAAGGTTTATTTTCCTGCAGTAGTGCCTTTATATCAAGCAGTTCCCCCCTGTACCTGTCAGAATGTTCCTACCCCCAGATAAATATAACTGTGATCACTGAAAG